>NC_063178.1:29087300-29215898 GCF_023159225.1 Perognathus longimembris pacificus
TGGAGCTGAGGAGGGCACGGAACGAGTGGAGTGGAAAGCGGGTGAAAAAATACAGCAGAGGCGCCCAACAGCTGCAGTGGACATTGATGAAAGTGAGCTAAGCAACTCAATGGCGGTGATGGGAGGGAGGGAGAGGGTGGGGGAACAGAGGATGCTAAGCAAAAGAAATGTACCTAGGGCCCAATTTGGAAGAAATGCTTTTGTTGTTGAAGTTCATAGAGCTCCTAAGCTTTGTATATTAGAATAAGGACTTTCCCTCATTGTGAAAGTTAAAATGTGTACTGTAAAATATATGCAGTTACTTAATCTTAATTTTAAAAAGAACTGTATGAGTTTGAAAAGGTCATGACCTTTGGGTGTGTTGGTTCCTTCATCTATATTCTCAAATGTTAATAAGATTAATCAAAATAAAAGATGGCGGTAACTGCCTGTCATTGGCCTCAGCCTGGCAGGTGGATAGTAGAGGTGATTGCCCCTCTCTGTCCTGGGTGCATGACCCGTCCCTCCACTGTGCAGCTATTCTTACAGGGATGGATCTTTCCATTCCTGCCTCTTCTAACCCGGTCGCTTCTTTCACGTAAATTCACCTGATATGTAGAACTCATTTGCAGGGCTGCAGCTTGTGTTTTCTTTTCCATCTAACCACAGTGAGCTAGGAGCACAGTTGTCTCACAGTTGTGAGCCAATCCAGAGCTCTCCAGAGAGACAAACTTCATCAGGCCAGGCTTGCCTGCGTGGCCTCAGGCGGAATAATATGAATGAAAAAATGTCAAGGAACTTATTCTGTTCCTGCTAAATGTCCTGGACTAACCTCCATTGGTTTAAATTTAAAGGCAAAAAGCACAAATTGAATCTTGTATTACATGCATTTATCTCACTTCTTTCCCCCTCCCTCCCTTTCTCTCTCTCTCTTTCTTTTCTTCCCTCCCTCCCTCCCTCTCACCCTTCCTCCCTCCCTCCTTCCCTCCTTCCCTTCCTTTCTCTCTTTTTCTTTTTTACTTTCTTTTCTGTACACTGCTACTAGGGTTTAAACGTAGGACCTGGGTAGTATCGCTTAGGTTTTTCTTTTTTGTTGTTGATCTTGGGACTTAAGTCAGGGCCTGGGCTATGTCTCTGAGCTCATTTGCTCAAGGCTAGTGCTCTACCACTTGAGTCACAGCACCACTTCCAGTTTTCTGGTAGCTAATTGGAGATAAAAGTCTTATAGACTTTCCTGCCTGGGCTGGCTTTGAACTGTGATCCTCAGATCTCAGCTTTCTGAATAGCTAGGATGACAGACGTGAGCCACTATTGCCTACCTTCTCTTCTTCCTGCAGGAACATAGATGGGCTGAATAGACTCACACTAAGGGGAAAAAGACAGGATTGGTGCTGGCAACTCCTTTATACAAGGTTTGAAAGGGTAGGCCTTTAGTGTAATTTAATCTTATCTCTAGTTCAATTGTGGTGAGTTCCAGGCTTGAAAAAAAAACAAGTTGAGAGGCCACAGAATGTCAGATTTAATTGAATTCAAGATCTTTTACTCAATAAATTTGGGAATATGAGCTCAGGAAGGGGACCATGCCTCCAGCAATCGGTAGTGTAGGCAAAGTCACATGAATCCTCACTGGGTGTGGAGGGGGGGGAGAGGGAGGGCGATCACATGACTGACAGTCCTTTCCCACCGCTGTGATTCCTTTCTGTAGCCCTGTCATGATTAGATTTGTGTCATATTTACACACCATCTGCACCATTATTAACATGTGTTTCCTTAATGCTCCAATCAATTCCATTTTAACTCCTAAGTAAATTTATTTTGAAAGGACACTGCTGTAAAGAAAAAACAAGGATCATTTGCTATATGTGGAAGACAATAATAAAAATAAATGCTATGAAACGAAGCAATGCAGTTCCATTTGAGCCAGATTTCAGCGGTGTGTGGAGAGACTGCTGTGAGAATTAAAAGGGAGATTCATCAAGGTAAAGAGAGCTTAAAAGGGAATGGCTTTCTCACTGTAGGATAGAATGCTTTTGAATAATTTGCTTGTGGATAACACCCTATCTTTCAGATCGTGAGTGGTCAGGTGGACCAGGAAAGAGGATGTGTGTGAAAGTTTCTATAGACGTCTCATTTTTGACACCCATGTCTCAGCTCTGCCACATTGCCTGTAGTGGACATTGAGTGAGATATACAGACCTTGATTTCACAGCATCTCTCCATATAACATAGCTCTCTACCTCATCCTCCAAGCCAAAGTCAAACTATTTGAACTACATATGGGTTTTAGTCCAGAAATCTTAGTCTTACTACTTGTCATCATCTTAACTGCACAGGTAGTGGAAAAACTACTGAGGTTGGTGAAAAGATAGCCTGGAAATCAGAATGACTTGGGTTTGCCATTCAGCCTTCAAGAGGTATTCTTTTCTCCTTCTCCTCCTCCTTCCTCATTTTTTTTGTTTTTGTACTGTTTCGGGGGCTTGAACTCAGGGCCTGGGCACTGTCCCTGACCTTTTTTGCTCAAGCTCGCACTTGTCACTTGAGTCACAGCTCCATTTCCAGTTTTCTGGTGGTTAATTGAGATAAGAGTCTTAGGGATTTTCCTGCCCAAGGCTGGCTTCAGACCTTCATTCTCAGATCTCAACTTCCTGACTAGCTAGAATTATAGGTTTGAGCCCTGGTGCCTAGCTTATTTTCTTTTTTTTTAACATACAAGAAAATTGCAACTCATGGGGGTGGAGTCATTTGCCTAATGTGTGATCAGCAGACTGACATCAGTTCTACAAAACATGAGATTTGCTTTGAATCCAAAACACTTGGGGCCAGCTGTGTGTCATCATAATGTTTTCTTTTCCTGCTTCTAATTTCCATGAGAAAGAATGAGAGAGTTTGAGATGAATTTAGACTTGGAAATAATGGTTGATGGTTTAGATACAATTCTAACCCAAGTAAGATGAGCAGTGTCCTTAAAGTCCACAAAATATAGCAACTGCTGAGCACTGGGGGCTACTGCCTGGAATCCTAGCCACTCAGGAGGCTGAAGTTTGAAGCCAGGCCCAGTTTGAAGCCAGCATTGGCAGATAAACCCAAGAAACTCGTAAGTCCAATTAATAAGCAAAAAGGCAAGAAGAAGGTCTAGTGGTAGAGTGCTTGACTCACATACAGGAAGCCCTGGGTTCGATTCCTCAGCACCACATATATAGAAAAGCCAGAAGAGGCGTTGTGGCTCAAGTGGTAGAGTGCTAGCCTTGAGCAAAAGAAACTCAGGGACAGTGCCCAATGACTGACCAAAAAATAAAAAAAATGGACCAGGGAGTGACTGATACTTGTAAGTCCTATTTATTTGGGAGGCTGAGATCTTTTTTACCAGTCCTGGGCCTTGAACTCAGAGTCTACACACTGTCCCTGAGCTTGTTTTTGCTCAAGGCTAGTACTCTACCACTTGAGCCATGGCATCATTTCCAGCTTTTTGTTTATGTGGTACTGAGGAGTCAAACCTAGGGCTTCAGACATGCTAGACAAGCACTCTACCATTAGGCCATATTCCCAGCCCCCCTTCACATGCTTTTGCAGCCCCATTCATTGTGTGGCTGTCTTGGGTTTTTCAGGGAATCCTGCCATCAGCAAGTTGTTAAGGCTACCACTCCCCGATTGGCTGCTTTTTCACTACCTTGTACCAGTGGCATTGAAAGGAAATCTTTCACCCTGGCTCCGTCACTACTTTGACATTCTAGTTAATATACGTGCATCAAAAGTCCTGAGGCTGGGAGGCCTTTGAGAAATAGGAGTGTGCGCTTTTTCTGGAGGGAGTGAATTTAATTGTGATAAAAGGCAGTAAAAAAAAATGCCCAAAGCATTTCTAACTTTCCCTCACTTTGACTAGACTGCTGGTACTGGGTAGAAAGGCAGGTGGATTAAAGAGTGTGCCAAGGAAATGGAGATGAATGACTTCCGATTCAGTATGATAACACAAAATGGATTGCTAAGATTCAGAAAATAAACCAGGATGTTGTGGAGAAATGGTTTGAAATCGCAGAACCTCCCACACACCATCAATATTACATAGGGGGCAATGTTGGTGGTCTCCATCGTACCCCTGGGAGTGAAATGGGGACGATTCCCAGAATTCTATTGTAAGGACTTTATCACTTTGGGTATAGATTTCATTCTTCTAAGAGACCAGTGTAAAATAATTAAGCATAGCCATGCACTGATGGCTCATCCTGTAATGCTAGTTACTTAGGAGGCTGAGATCGGAGGATTGTGGTTCAAAGCCAGCCAGGTGAGGAACAACTGTGAGAATCTTCTCTCCAATTTAACCAGCAAAAAAGCTGGAAGTGGAGCTGGAGCTCAAGTGCTAGAGTGCTAGCCTTGAGAAAAGAAAAAAAAACAAAAAACTCAGAGACAACACCCAGGCTCTGAGTTCAAGCTTTAGTAGCAACATGGAAAAAAATCAACCATAGAATTACTTGAGTGCATTATGAGTTATAAATATGAAAGGGTTTATTATACAGGAAGCTTTCTTTTAAGTTTACAGTTGGCTAGGATATTGGAAAGTTTCCATAGACAAATGGCAGAGGGTAACTTTCTGGAAGCGGATGTGACCAAAGGAAAATACACGGGGGAGTGGATGGTGGTGTGGTTCAGTGGGTAGAGCACCAACCAGTGCATAAAAGTGTCAGATACTGAGTTTGCCCGCTCTGCTAATGGCAGCTTCCTGTCAAGTTACTCTCACCCCGTGACACCTCGTCTTCTAAGCATGAAGCTTGGCTAAAAATCCGATCTCCTAAGGTCATTTTCAGCCCCCACCCACACTGTGATTGCATGTTGTGTCACTGAGTGAATCTCGCTGGGCCTACAGCAGGTGGCTTGAGAGCTAAGAGGCTCTTGACTGGAGACAAGGCAGAGTTCAAGCCTCTCATTTCTGCCCTATATATCATCCCCTCCTCACACCCAAATTCTCTTGATGACCAGCCCCCCATTTCTTCTTTCTGATCTCTAGAGAGGGGCAGGAAGAAAAGGGAAGCAAGGTAGATGGGTGTCAAAACAATGGCTGTGATGGACATCTACACTGACCAGAATGAGGTTGGGTGCTTTAAATACTATCTCATTGAATCCTACAACCACCACTGTTGTTGGTTTTGCTTTTCCTTGTGATGAGACCAGGACTCAAGCTCAGTATTTCCTGCTTGTGTTCGCTCATTGGTTGGTGCTCTACCAGCAGAGCCACGTCTCCAACCTCCTCCCAATCCCCTTTCAAGGAAAACATGACTTTCGTTTCATGAAGGAACAAACTCTCCCCGGTTAGGGAAGGTTAATCATGTAAATGTTTCTGCAGCTCAGTGGTGGCAAAGTCTGCCTGAACCCCAATCCAAGGCTGGCCTACCATGCTGGGCCACCATCTCATGAAGAATCCAACTGCACTGAACCTCTAGCTCACTCAGAAGGTGTGGAGAAGGGGTCCCAAGTCTCACTGATTAGCTTGCTGTTTGGGGGCAAGTTGTAGACAACTGTAGTTCCCTCATCGGAAAAATTAAGGATTAGGATAGTGATCCCTTGACTTGTGGGGATGATTAGAGGTAATGAAGTGGATAATAATTGTTATCTAGAACTTTTTTTTGGCCAGTCCTGGGTCTTGAACTCAGGGCCTGAGCACTGTCCCTGGCTTCTTTTTGCTCAAGGCTAGCACTCTGCCACTTGAGCCGCAGCGCCACACCAAGTGGTGCCCACCCTGGAAAACCCCTTCTGTCTATTGGGAGCTCTATTCATCTTGTTCTTCAATAAATCTGGCTGTTTTCCTTCTCCCTCAGTACCCACCGACTTGTTCTTTAAGACCAAAGAAACAAAGAACCTGATCCAAATGTTGCAGTTTTTCAGTTTCATTTTCATAAACTTTCTGCTGGTTTCAAGTGCCATCAGGAAAAGCCAGCAAGTCATTCCCCACCATCATCACAATGCCATTCCAAGCCTGCTGCTCGGGGCTCACCCCTGTAATCCTAGCTACTCAGGAGGCTGAGATCTGAGGGTTGTGGTTCAAATCCAGCCAAGGCAAGAAAAATCTGTGAGACTCCTATCTCCAATTAACCACCAGAAAACTGGAAGTGGAGCTCTGGCTAACATGGTAGAACACTAGTGGTAGAACAAAACAGCTAAGGAACAGCACCCAGGCCCTGAGTTCAAGCCCCAGGACAGACACACACACACACACACACACACACACACACACACACACGAAAGAGAAGTGGAGCATATGGGCCCCAGAACATGCAAATGCATGTTGGGAACCAATCAGCGGAGGCCCAGCGCCTGTCCCCTCTGGAATGCTTGGGAATTTCCTTTCTAGCCTCCAGCTCAGAAAATTGAGACTCTGTATGGAGTCTGCCTGAGCCAGGACAAGTTCTTTCTTTCCTCTTCTACTGTCTCAAGTAGCTGGCGTCCATCCGCATTGCTGGGAACTTGCTGAAATGCCTGAGCTTGGGGATGATTTCTATTCCAAAGCTCACTAGATTTGTACAGCAGCTGATGTGGAGGGACTGCTAGATTTGGATTTGAGCAGGTGACTTTTGGAGACAGCCAGCCCAGCTGGGCCTCTGTGGTCAGGGAGCTGTAGTCTGCTGTTTCCCACTGGGGACTGTAGTCAGCCCAGGGGGAGGAAGAGCACCTGCCAGCCTCCTGGTCATTCCATGATCCACGAAGCTCCAGTGGCCTCTGCTGGCCATCTAGAGAGCTACAGGCGCTCTTGTTGGGTCCTGGTAGGTTTCATAGTTTGGTTTTGTTTGGTCTTGGGGCTTGAACTCAGGGTCTGGGCTATCCTTCAGTGTTTTTACCTCAAGCCTCCTGCTCCACCACTTGACCCATAGTGCCACTTCCAGCTGTTTTGAGTAGTTTATTGGAGATAAGAGTTTCATGGAAAAAAAAAACAACAGAAAAAATAAAATGAATCTCATGGACTTTTCTGCTTTGGCTGCCTTTGAAACACAATCCCTAGACTACAAGCTCATGAGTAGCTAGGATTACAAGCATGAGCCACAGGCATTCAGTTTTTATGTTTATTAAATCATATCATGTCACTTTCCTACCTCCAACCTTCAAGAGCTTCTGTTTCAGAATAAAAGCCCAAGTCCCTACCATAGCTGAAGGGGCTTCCCCTTGGCTGGAGGTTTTCCAACTCATCCAGAGCTTGTTTGAAGCAGGAACCACAGAGTCCTAGCTCCTGGCTAGGCAGGCCTGTGCTGGACCTGCTCATGTGTATTTCTAGCAAGTTCCTGGATGACATCACTGCTGTTGTGTGGATAACAGGTATGAGTCTCAATACTAAAATCTTTGTCTCTCCTTTGCCTTTGTTTTTTTCATTTACAGTTCTGGTTATTGTTTTGTTGTTGTTGATAGTTCAGGTTTTATGACTTGTTATTAAAGGCCTTGCCATATTCCCTAAACAACAACTCCTCCTCCTCCTCCTCCTGCTCCTCTT
Organism: Perognathus longimembris pacificus; assembly: GCF_023159225.1. Classification (NCBI taxonomy): domain Eukaryota; kingdom Metazoa; phylum Chordata; class Mammalia; order Rodentia; family Heteromyidae; genus Perognathus; species Perognathus longimembris. The sequence continues at coordinate 29,094,748 of NC_063178.1, forward strand.
CCTCCTCCTTGTTGTTGTTGTTCTTCTCTCTGTCTCTGTGTCTGTCTCTCTCTTTCTCTCTCTCTCGCTCGCTCTAGCTTTCCCATTAGAGCAAGCTTCACACCTTGAGCCACAGCTCAACTTCTGCTTTTTTGTTTTTTTGGAAGTTCTAGAACTTGAACTCTGGGCATGGCCACTATGTATCAGTTTTTCTTTTCTTTTTTCTTCACTGCTAACAAGCTCTACTACCTTAACCACAGCTCTACTTTTGTCTGTTTTTGTTGCTTGGTTTTAAGGGTTTGGGGTTTTTTGGTGGTAAATAGGAGATAAGAATCCTAAGAGTAGTCAAGGCATTACAAAGAGGTTTGAAATCCGAGGATCATGGTTCAAAGCCAACTAGGGGAGGAAAGTCCATGAGACTCTTATCTCCAGTTACCCACCAATAGGCAGGAAGTACCACATCTCTTGTCATGAACTAAACACCTCAAGGTTAAGCCAAATGACAGAACACACACACTAAAACAAGTCTCATGGACTTCCCTGCCTAGGCTGGCTTTGAACCCTGATCCTTAGATTTCAGTGACCTGAGCAGGTAGGGTTACAGGTTTGAGCCAACATTTACAATTCTTTACCTCTATCTTCTCTTCTTTCACCTTCCTTTTCATTTATTTAATTTGCTGTTATTCATAGAGCTTTGCTACTTGTGCTCAGGTTTTCTTTTTTATTCTCTGAAAACTAGCTTGCTCTACAATTGGGGCACAGACCAATTTCTTTCTTTCTTTTTCTTTCTCTCTCTCTTTCTTTCTTCCTTTTTTTCCTCCATTCCTTCCCTTTTTTTCTTTCTCTCTTTCCTTCCTTCCTGTCTTTCTTTTCTTTCTCTCTTTCTCTCTCTCCCTCCTTTCCTTCCTTCGTGTCTTTCTTTCTTTTCTTTTTTTTTCTCTCTCTCTCTGCCTTCCTTCCTTTCTCTCTCTCTTTCTTGTTCTTTCTTTCTTTCTTTCCTTCTCTCTTTCTTTCTGGTGGTTAATAGGAGATAAGAGCCTATGAGAGGCCAAAGGCACTAAACAGTGTCTTAAAATCTGAGGATTGTGCTTTGAAGCCAGCCTGAGCAAGAAAGTCCATGAGATTCTTATCTCCAGTTAACCATCAATAGGAAGGAAGTAGCAGAGCTTTAGCAATGAGAAAAATACCTCAAGGTTAAGCCATAGGACTGAACACACACACCAAAACAAGTCTCATGGACTTTCCTGCCCAGGCTGGCTTCAAACCACAATCTTCAGATTTCAGTGACCTGCGCAGGTAAGTTAACAGATGAGACTCAACACTTAAAAACCTTTATTGGGGGCTGGAAATAAGACAGTGGTAGAGCACTTGCCTAGCATGCATGAAGCCCCAGGTTTGATTCCTCAGCACCACATAAACAGAAAAAGCGACAAGTGGCACTGTGGCTCAAGTGTTGGAGTGCTAGCCTTGAACAAAAAGAAGCCAGGGACAGTGCTCAGGCCCTGAGCCCAAGCCCCAGGAATGGGAAAAAAATGAATAAATAAAAAAAAAATCTTTAATGAGGACTTCTCTTCTTTCACCTGCCTTTTCCTTTATTAATTGGTTTTTTGATTTTTTTTTTGTTATTATTCATAGGGCCTTGCTATTTTTTCTCAAGTTTCTTTTTTATCCTCTGGAAAGTACCTTGCACAACAACTTGGGCAGATCAACTACTGGCTATTTTATTTTGTTTCTTCTCCTAGGGCTAGAACTCAGTCCCTGGTTACTGATCATTATTTCTCTCTCTCTCTCTCTCTCTCTCTCTCTCTCTCTCTCTCTCTCTACCCCCCTCTCTCTCTCTCCCTCTCCCTCTCTCTATTTTTGGGGGTGGTGGTGATGGTGGTTGTTAGGGCTTGAAATTATGCCCTGGTTAGTCTCTCTCAGGGTTTTGTGTTTTTTCCGTCATGGCTAAAAGCTCCATTCCTTGAGCCACAAATCTCAGACACCAGCTTCCTGAGTTGCTAGGATTACAGGTGCGAGCCATTGGCATACAGCTCAATCATTTGTTCATTCTTTTTGGTGGCTCATTCATGACAAAAAATAACATTTCTTCTCTCTCCATTCAGTTAGTCCTGAGCATGTTTCATTCAGGCTAAGTTCCAGTATGATCTGCCTTTGAAGTCCCTCTCACACCACGTGGGCTCTTTGTGACATGTGGCTTAGCACCTTCTGCTTTCCTCCCTCCCTCTCTCTCTCTCTCTCTCTCTCTCTCTCTCTCTCTCTCTCTCTCTCTCTCTCTCTCTCTTTCTCTCTCTTTCTCTCATTGGGAGAGACAGGCACTTGAATTTAGTACCTGATGCTTTCCTCATTGGCTGGCACTCTACCAACTGAGCCAGGCCTCCAACCCCACCCTCTGCACCTAGTCTATATTTGCAAAAATGTTTTAATGCTTAAAAAAATCAAAAATAAAAAGGCTGCAGACATAGCTCAAGTGATAGAATGTTTGCCTAAGCAGCTATGAGACCCTGAGTTCAAACCTCTATGCCTCCAAGTCTGGAGAAAAGTCTATGAGGCTCTTATTTCCAATTAACCACCAAAAAGCTAGAAGTGGAGCTGTGGCTCAAGTGGTACAGTGTTAGCCTTGTATGATAAAGCCAAGGGACAGGCTCAGGATACAAACCCTAGGACCAGCACACTCACACACACATGCACACCAATAAGTACATAACAGTGAATTTAGCTAATCTGACACATCATACAAAGGTAAATATTTGCAAATGCTTGCTGATGAAGGAAAGGGTACTTGGCCCAAATGCCTATCAAAGTCCAAGTGTGGCCATGACGAGGCTGTGTGCACCTTCCTGCTCAACCTGATCTCTTTTCTTTTGGCTTTTTCTGTTTCTATGGCACTGAGGACTCGAACCCAGGACTTCATGCATGCTAGGCTAGGATTCTTCCACTAAGCCACATTCCAGCCCTCAGCCCAGTGTTTTGCACAGGTCTCTTGGAAGCCCCATGAGGCTCAGGATTGACCCTGATGTCTTACATATTGAACACGCATGTGTGTTACAGAACTGGCAGTCTAAAGGTCCACATGAGGGTACCTCTTATATTTGGGCGAGACTTTGCTATATACTCTTGGTTCTGCCTGTGTAGAATCAAACGTGGGTGCTTGCAATTATAAACTTATGCTGGGCGCTAGTGGCACACATCTGTCATCCTAGCAACTGTGGAGGCTGAGATCTGAGGATCATGGTTCAAAGCCAGCCTGGGCAGGAAAGTCCATGAGCTTCTTATCTCTAGTGCACCACCAGAAAACCAGAAATGGTACTGTGGCTTAATATAGTGCTTGCCTTGAGCAAAAGTGCTCAGGGACAGCATCCAGTCCTTGAGTTCAAGCCCCACCATTGCAAATGAGAGAAAGAGAGAGAGAGAGAGAGAGAGAGAGAGAGAGAGAGAGAGAGAGAATATCCTCCACTCACTGGCTAAATAAGAGCCAGCAACTGGCATGGTTCTGTGGGCCTCTGGATTCCAAAGAGTCTCAAAACTTCTCTTACACACACACACACACACACACACACACACACACACACTTACTCTTCTGGTTGTCTTTCTCAACATTCCCAACCAAGGGTCACCCATGGCTGAGCCAGTCTGGAGTCAAATGCAGATAACCTCTCTGAGGGAAGAATAACATCAGTGGGTGACCTGAGTTGAAGAATGTAGAAAGGGATTCTTTTCCTTCTGAGCATGGACATCTGCCAGGCTGTGTCAAAGTGGCTGTGGCCTCAGGCCCTTTGAGTTCCCATCTGGGTGAACCCCACACAATTTCTCACTGCCTCTCCAAAGACTGCATGCAGTCAGCCTCTTTCTCTCTCTCTCTTTCTCTGTCTTTCTCTGTCTCTCTCTCTCTGTCTCTCCTGTTGGCTTTCTGTGGCTGGGGGGGGGGGGGTGGAGGGCCCAGTCAGGGGTTGCCAGGAACTTTTATGGAGAGACAAGTGGTTTGAATATAACAGTAGGACACAAGGGAGCTCATTAGAAAGCCTCATGTGACGACCAATTGATATTTATATCATCCTGCTTTTGAGAGAATAAAATCTCAGGAAAAAGAGTACTGGGCTTGAAATTCAGCAGTACTCCCTCCCCCACACACCTTAGCTACTTAAAGTTTTCTTGTTTGTAGGTTTGCGTTTTTCCCCCTTTCTTTTTTTTTTTTGGCCAGTCCTAGGCCGTGAACTCAGGGCCTGAGCACTGTCCCTGGCTTCTTTTTGCTCAAGGCTAGCACTCTGCCACTTGAGCCACAGCGCCACTTCTGGCCATTTTCTGTATATGTGGTGCTGAGGAATCGAACCCAGGGCCTCATGTATATGAGGCAAGCACTCTTGCCACTAGGCCATATTCCCAGCCACTTCCCCCTTTCTTTACGTGTGTGTGTGTGTGTATGTGTGTAGATGGGACCTAACCCAGGGCCTCGTGTGTAAAGCAATCATTCTACACTGCTAAACCCCTAGCCCCCAAAGTTGGCCTTTCTTTCTTCCCTCCTTCCTTTTCTTTCCTCCATTTCTTCCTTCCTTCTCCTCCCCTTCCTTTTTCTTTCCTTCCCTATTTTCTCCCTTTCCTTTCTTTCTTTTCCTCTTCCCTCTTCTTTCCCTCTCTTTTTCCTCTCCTCCCTCCCTCTTTTTCTCCCCCCCACTCTCTTCCTCCCTCCCTTTCTTTCTCCCTCCTTTTCTTCCTTCCCTCCTTCTTTCCTTCCCTCCCTTCTTCCTTCCTTCCGTCCTGCTACCTGCACCTGCACCCCCAAATAGCAAATCCCTAGCAAGCTAATATGCAATTTAAGAAGAAAATATTAATACGGGGTTAAATATAATTGGATTTGATATCCAGCAAACCATAAACCTGTAGGATTATCTCTCCCACTAGATTGAATTATTTGTACTGCAAATCAACCAAAAGCTACAAATCAGCAAGTCACTAGGTCTGGAAAATTTCATCTATTATAACAAGAAAAAAACCTCTAGAGATGAGCAACATATTTCCCTTAGGGTAACTCCTGTCTGCTCTTTTTGCCACATTTGATATTGACTAGACATACTGTCTATAATGGAAGGTTTTGGACAAGTTTCCTGATATTGTTTAGGCACGTAAGAGGTAAGAACTTATAGCAGGTGTCTTAGACATTTCCTGTGAGTCTATGTGGCAGCCATCTTGGGAGTGTCCAGGTCTGTGGTTTCTATTGGGCTCTAGGCTGTCTTCTGCTGCTCTCTCTGTTACAGTAAGTCACCCATTACTGGGACCATGCTTTATGCCTAGAGTATTTTATTAAGTAGACATCCTGGTTTTTACCTGAAACTGCCAGGTAATGAGTTTTAAAAATTGCCTTTAGATATCATCCACTGCCAAAGCTACTGCTACATTGTTATTTACATATGCCATATATAGAATATAGAAATAATAAATATTGTCTAAATTAAATGATGTGCAAATATACATAGATTTCAGTACCTATATAGCTATGGATCTATGACTATATCTATGAAACATCTATATATATTTAGACACAAGCTTGAGAGAATAAAAATACGAGCCTTGTGACTGGACCAGAATTTGAGTTTCTAGTTTATGAAATAAGATCTCCACTGTTCCTAGCAGAAAATGCCAATAGATAGCCTACTAGCTACCCATGGTCTTCCAAGTGTCTCTTGCTGCTTCCAGCGGATAGATTTCACACTGAGGCTGACTACTCTGCTCTTAGGTTCCTTTAGTGAACCCTCATGGAGATCAGAAAAGTTCTTCTGAATAGCTTCAATGAGAAAATACCCCTTAATACACTGTTTTCCCTGACAAGTGAGCTAGGGCAGGCTTTGTTGAGCTGCAGTAGGTTGATCTTTCAGTGAGGAAGTGTTGATTGGTATAAAAGATAATAAGACTTGAATTTGACTGCAGCCATCCATAAAATCACTGAGGGGACTGAAAAAAGATAAACCAGAAGTGTAACATTAAACAAGATCAAGAGAAAGATCTCAGAAGTCAGAACTCAGAGGATAGTGCTATACTAGGGTATTAAATGCATAGCTGATACCAATTAGAAGAGCAAGCACCATTCCTGAGGAGCACCTATAAATTAATAACCTCCTGCACTTCAAAGGTTCTGCACCTCTAAATACTGTCACATTTAGGATCAAGATTCCAGCACATGGAGACAAAACCTCTGCAAACAGCAGTCTACATGTGAACCTAAAGTACTTAACATTGACTCTAATGAATTTTTTTTTCACAATATCTTTGTGAATCTGGTAGAAAGCCCAGAGCTTAGTAAGCTGCTATTAGAAAATTTTTATTGGCTTATATTTTACAGGGCAGTGAGATGTTTGTATTGTTACAGCCTCACATGTTTACTCTGTATTCCAATGAATTTCACCCCCTCTATCACATTCCTTGTACTCTTCCCTCTAAGAAATAGGTATTAGGAAATTTAAAGACTACTTTAATGAAGGTTTTTAAATTGCTTACAATGAAAAATGTCTACAATATTAAGAGAAGTATATGAAGGGATAATACTAATGTTAATGATGGACTTTAATATTACTGTTTTGGGTATAGGTGAATTTAGACTTTTGATTAATGATGATAAATTGAAGCAATTTTTCTAATTACATGGAGGAAAGTTTAACATAACAGTATGCTAAAGAGGGACAAAATTGCATATGTAGAATGATATCAACTACATAATAACTACCCAGAAGGAAATTTGACATGATTTTAACATAATTAACTTTTGGTTGTAAAATTGTATGTGTGCACGTATGCACACACATATATATGTATATATTTGGTAATCAGAACTAAATTTAAGAAAAAATGAGGCTTTGGGTATCATTAGTAGGGAGATTATACAACATATTAACATATAATTGCTCTGATAAATTCCAGAAAAGGTTAATATGTTTCCTGGGATTAAATTCCTAAGAATTGTATTTTCACATGCAATTTTCTAGCAAAGAAATAAATACCATCTTCAGAGTGCTTCCTTCAACACAGGTTTACACTTTCAGAGCAGTAGAGGTCACATCATTGTTTCTTGCAATGGCCTTTCATAAAATCCAAGTCATAACATTAAAGGGAAAGTCAGTGAAGGTTGGTCCTGGGAGGAGCCGCACTGTAATTAAGAGGCAGATTCAGTGTGGCTAGCCTGCTCTAAGAGCAGGTATTAGAGTCATTTACTTACCCAAGGTCACAGAATATGCTAATGGAAAAGCCAGAATTAGACATTATATCTCTTGATTTTTCAGTGTGATGGTACAACTCACCTTCCTGCTTTGTCCCCAGAGAAAGGCAGCAGTGCCTTCGCTTCTATAATCACCACCCATCACTGACTTGAATCTCTTTCTTTAAATGTTCTATAGGTATATGCCACCCACATCCCATCATATATGAAAAAACTATTTTTTAAAAGTGGCAACTTATTTTTAGTAAGAGGAACTGAAATGCACATTGTATACACACACACACACACACACACACATATGTACGCATACACAGTGTGTTTTAAATGAACAATGGCTTGAGATTAAGGACATTCTCTGCCTAAATGTTATTCACAGGAGACCAAATGGCAACATTTGTCCTTTGTGATTAATGAGGAGAAGTTATGGTATAACTGATGGGAAATTTATAAAATGCTTTTAATATAATTAACAATAATGTCTCTATTGGCTCTTAACTCTTCTCTAAGCCTAGTATTGGCTTCTTTCCAGAACTAACACATTTCATCTAGCAACTGAACATATAAAGAAAAAAATTATTTGAATTCATATTTTAATCAGGGTAATTTATAAAATTATTTACTGTATCATGAAAGAACCACTGACTTATTCTAATATTTTCACAAAGCATGGGTTGTCTTAAAAGACAGATCTTTTGAATCCTTTCTCATTTTATTAGGAATTTAAGTCCAGAGAGGTTATTCTATAACTAACCATTAATCCTGTGATTTCCTTTCTTTTTGCTTCAGTTTTTATTTGAAAAATAGCCTTTGAGCATTTGTTACATGTGGAATCATGCAGTAACACCTAAAAAAGTTAAGACTCAATAGCATAAAAAATTGCAAGCTAGAGGAGATGTAGCATGTGTTAACATTAATCATTGGAGTCACAAAAGAGAGAAAATGATAAAATTTGTCCAAGTGGTCAAGAAAGCTTTTTTAGAAGGGATGATGTATTATCTGGGCCTTAAAAGATAAGCAGAAACAAACTCACACCAGAAGCAAGGGTTTCAAGTTAGAGGGAAAGGAGTGGCCCAAGTAGAGGCAAGTTTGTGTTTATGTTAGGGGCTGGGTTGATATTTAGGGATGTGGAAGGTAAGATTGAATGGATAAGCTCTGATTGTAGTTGGAATGGGCCTTACAGAGGTGCCAGTACATAATGTTAGGCAAGGAATAATTTCCCACTGGTCTATATTTGGTTGACCTGTATAGGTGGATTGTAAGAAGCAAAGGACTAATCCAGATAGAAATGTTAAAATGATGAAGCAAGCCAATGAGAGTGTGTCTTGTAGAGAAGGAAGAGGTACTTGGAGGCTAGAATTAACTTTTTGATGTGAGGAGTGACAGAAGGGAAGCACTCAGAGAAGACTATAGAGTTTCTTGTTTTGAAGATTGATATCAAATTGCCCCAACTAGGCTACGAAAACATGGAAGAATTGGGGGAATTTATGTGCAGGTTCAGAGACTAGGCTTACCATGATGGGCGTTCAAAGAAAGCAGATGCTGGAAGTCATTGAAAAATCCATGTCTTCAGCTGAGAAGAAAAGTCTGGGCTGTTTTTGTTGCTGGTTTTGCTTTTTTTTTTAATTTTAGAGTATATGATTTAAGATGAGAAAAATTTGAAGCTAAAGAAAGGGAAGACTAAGAATAAAACCCTGGAGCATACCCTGCTAAGGGATGGAAAGAAGCAAGGAGCTATACTGGAATGATTAGAAAGAATTGTGGGCATTGTAGGAAGAGAATGGAGAAAACAGTATTAGGGAAATTATGTGTTATAATGTTTTCTTCTTTTTAAAACATTTATTTTATAATTTTTGTTGACAAGGTGTTGTGCAAAAGGTGTACAGTTACATAATAAGGAAGTGAGTACATTTCTTGTGATATCTTACACCCTCGTTTTCCTTTCCCTTCCCTAGATCAGGTAGGCATATATTATAATGTTTTCTTCTTCAGTTAATAGTCAAGCCAACGCTAAATGACTATAATGATAAAGTCAATTTATCTGCTCATGGTAACAAAAGAACTTCAGAGCTAAGCAGGGTAAAGAACAGATATTCCCCTTCCCCCCTCTCCCTTCCTTCCTGCCTCCCATCCATCCATCCATCCATCCATCAATCAAGACTTTTCATCTATGAAATCAGGGCCTCTCTTTCACTGATTCTCACTCAAGCACGATGAATTCCCCCTCTAATTTCCATCACTTTTGCTCTTCCACTTGCTGTAATGATTCTTAAACTAATCCCTCTGAGCAGCAAATCCCCTTGTGTGAATTGTGGTAGGACTGGATTTCTGAAGTGATCACTAGGGTAAAAGAGATATCACTTTCTCCTTTGGGGAAAGGAGTTATTGCTTTCTTTTATGTCTTATAAAGTACAATATTGCTAATCAAGAAGGATTAAGTAGCTGGGTGCCAGTGGCTCACACCTGTAATCCTAGCTACTCAGGAGGCTGAGATCTATGGATCACAGTTCACAGCTAGCCTGGGCAGGAAAGGCTGTGAGACTCTTTATCTCCAATAAACTACTCAGAAAAAGCTGGAAGTGGCGCTGTGGCTCAAGTGATAGATTGCTAGTCTTGAGCCAAAGAAGCTCAGAGACAATGCCCAGGCCCAGAGTTCAAACCTCAGGACAGGCAAAAACAAAAATCAAACAACAGCAACAACAAAAAGGATGGATTTTGTGTCAGTTGCAGAGGTGTGTGTTTGGAAAGTCAAGGGAGGAGCATTTTACAGTGAAAAAGTGGTCATTCACGCCAAAAATTGTAGTTGGGGTCAGATGTATAAAGGGGCCGTTAAATCTGTCAATCACTGAGCTCTGTGGACATTAGTGAACATGGGTGAGACTTTTCAGAGATGTGTTAGGGTAACTATTATATAACACGCTTGGGAGGAACCTGCTGCAAAGAGACAGTGACATAGGAGAAATATTAAATCAGTCGTAATTTTATGAAGTATGTAAATTTTCTTGAAAACAAACTGCATATGGTTGTATACACCTATAATCCCAGCTCCTTGGGAGACAAAGAGATCAGGATGATGGTCTAAGCCTGGGCATAAGTGAGAAACCCAATCTGAAATACACAAAAGGGCTGATGTATGTGTGGCTCACGTGATCAAAGGCTCTCCTAGCAAGGCGAAGGAGGCCTTGAGTTCAAACCTCAGTACTACTAGAAATTATTTTACTTTATTGATATTTTACTTTGCTTCCTTCACAATTTAAAAGAAAATTAATCTTGTATTGAGTGAAAAATGTATATGGCCTAGGGGAAGGTAACCATTGAAATTATAAGAGATGGAAACTTCATCAGAACATAGCACCAAGACCAGAATAATTTTTTTGTATGCTTTGTTTAGTTTTGTGGTGAGATGAAAAATTGATAAGTTTAATTTATAAAGGAAGATTTAGGAAGATTATATGCACTTCGCAATTGCACTGAAGTTACAGTAAAAGGCAGAGACAGTTTTCTGAATGTGAACAACAGTTTGATTTGCAGAAAGGAAACGGACACATTTAGGTGGCTGCCAGTGGCTCATGCCTGTAATCCTAGCACTCAGGAGGTGAGATCTTAAGGATCATGATTTGAAGCCAGCCAAGGCAGAGAAGTCTTCTGGAGACTTTTATCTTAGCAATTAACCATGCAAAAACCAGAAGCAGTGCTGTGGTTCAAGTGGTAGCGCGACAGCCTTGAGGCACAAAGAGGCTCAGGGACAGCACCCAGGTCCTGAGTTCAAGCTGTACTACTGAAGAAAAAGAGAAGAAAAAAATTAAACTGGAGCAAAGTCTTACACTGAAGAAAAAAAAGTTGCTAGTAAAAAAAAGGGCAAAATAATACCCATTATGCCCATCACTTTTAGTCTAGAACATGTTCAGATTGCTTACTTTCTCTTCTTCCCTTTTCCTGCCTTTCTCTTCCTCCCTCTCTCTCTCTTCTCTCTCCCTCTCCCTCTTTTGTGTCAGCACTAGGGTTGGAACTTAGAACTTCCTACTCTTGCTTGGTTTTCGTGCTCATTGGCACTCTACCACTTGAGCTACACCTTCAGTCTGGCATTTTGCTAGTGAATTGGAGATGGATGGAATCTTGCTGTCTTTTCTGCTTGGGCTGGCTTCAAACTTTAGTCTCCAAGTCGCAGCCTCTTGCATAGCTAGTGTTACAGATGTGAGCTACCAGGGTCCAGTCTCTAGAGGTCTCCTTGCCATCCATAAGTTGCAATGTGAAGTCATCAAGAGAAGCATAAACCTGAGCGAGAAACAAGAACAGAAAGACAAGAAATGTGGTTCAGGGATTCATCTTCCGTCAAAGTTCAGAGGCTGGAGGAAGAGTTATTTCCCCAGTTCCCAGGAAGAACTGGACTGGTCAAGTTGCTGTGTACTAAAGTAGGCTAAAATAAACTCAGAACCCAAAGGAGACCATTTCAAATGATAGCTGGCTGCAAATATGTTCAAAGAATGATGAAGTTACTTATTGGAATACATCCGATATTCTCTGCAGATAGTGAAATATTTGAACATTTTTCTGTAGTATTTATTGATGGAATCTGTCTTGGTTTTGGGAGAAACAGTCGCATGTTTTAAATTGCAGATACTTTCCAGTAATGATCCTTCCCCTTTGGGAACTGGGGGTGTACGATGGAGAAGCAGGAAAAGAGACTAACTTCTGGCTGATTTATTTTCCTTTGAGCAAGAAGCAAATAGCCTTGTTTATTATTAGTCATAGTTATTGCACTATTTATAATGTGTTTTCTCATAAGAATGGGATTGCAATGATGAATGACAATTTATATATGGAGTAGAATGAATTCATTACAGGAAGCATTTCTAGTGACATGAACAAGAAATTAGGTCTGCAATTGTTCAGGCTGTATGAGCATCTCCTCCTCTGTTCCTCATTTCAACCTAGAAGGCTAAGAATGAGCAGACCCCTTCCTAAGTCACGTGGAGTTTGCAAACTTCACGCTCTCTGAAGACACGTCCTGTCTTAGTTTATCTCTCAGAGCCTCATTCATATTACACGATGAATTGTGGAATAGACTATGTTGAAAGGAGGTGAATGTTTTCATTATGACTTTCCCCATCACAGTGATGAATGTATGCTTAGCTTATAAGCAATATATGTTGCATGTGTTCTAAGTGCTTGATGTGCATTAGCTCACTCAAGCCCCACAGAAAAACTTGCAGATAACTCCATCTATTTTGCAAAGAAAAATAGGCACTAACAGATTGCATAATTTGCCATATTAAACAGCACGGCTTAGTAGAGTGGATTTAGTCACAGGTATATATGTAGAGTGTGGGTGACAGTATATATTCATTCAAATGGCTAAGAACGTTTGCTACTATAATTCATTTAAATATTTTCCATGTTCACATTGATCTACATTGCAAATATTAAGTTCTTTTAAATTTATTTCATGTTTACCTATTGTGTCAGTAACAGGCCATTCCTTTGTTAAGTCTTTTAATATTTGCTGTTACATCTCTTTATTTTTCTTATTTGCAAATGCTTCTGTTGTTTCTCCAGGAACACTATATAAAAACAACACAGGAAATGCATAAGTCAAGATGGACTCTGGAGCAGATAAAGAATGACTGTAGGATGTGGGGGCGTGTGTATGTGATGAACTTGAGTATCATTGCTCTGCCTAGTCAGTTGTGTGTGTGCATATATGCACACTATAGGCATATACATATATGTATATGCATACACATAAGTCATATCATTTCCCCTAGGCTTCACTTAGCATTTCTAGATCCAGGTAGAGTGAAGGAGTTGGGAAAGTTATCATTCTGAACTCACACACTACTGACTCTGGGCACAAGGCATATGATTGTTCTCTACCTTCAAAAGAAGGTAGCAAATACAAGGAGGTTAGTGGAATTGTGCTCTAATGTCCTTACATGATTTACTTCTAGTGATACTCAGACTCTTCTGCACTTGGGGGACAGCAAGTAGGAAAGGCTGGATTAGGGAGAAAATGTGGGAGATTCCTGACAATAACAACCATGTGTGTTGCTCACTACAGCTGCCCCCCCCTTATCTGTGGGTACAACTAACTGCAAGCACAAGTATTTACAAAAAATATTCCAGTTTAAAGAAGAAAAATTTGAGTTTGTGTTTGCCGTGTGTTAGCGCTACACTGAATTGATTGGAGTGGAATGACATGGGTCCATCTTACTGTTGCCTCCTGCCACTTTGCTCCTCAGTCTTTCTTGAGCACATACTTGACAGTTGCTAATCTCACACCCTATTTTTGGTATGTATAGTGAGGCCTATGATGGTGGCATCTGTAGTGAATATGTACAGGCTCTCTTCTCAAGATTCCTTAAACAATATACCATAACAAGTGTTAGACAGCATTTGTAGTGTACTCAGTATTACCAGTAATCTAGAGATGACTTAAAGTGTATGTGAGGATGTGTAGAAGTTATATTCAAATACTGTGCTTATTAGAGGGAAATTGCGGATACATAGATTTGGTATTCATTAGTGATCCTGGAGCTACCAAAAGAGATGGTACTCGGTTTGTGCCCAAGGCTTTGTCTATTCGTATCCTTTGCTATACTGCAGCCTAAGATTGTATTTTAAAAGTTGGATGTACTATGTGTATCTCTTGGGGTTTCCTTGACCTCGTGAAGTAGTGTACACCATCCTCTTTTTCAGAGATACATAAACGGAGAAGTGGATCCATTATGATTGAAGTCTTGGTCCCAGGGTAGCACTGTTAGAAGATGGAAATCTAGGCAGTATGTCTTTGACTCATGGCAACATCCTCTCAGAGGTAGTTCTCACGGGAATACTTGGTAGTTCTCACAACAGGGTCATTGTAAACATTTGAGTTTTGTTCTGCCCATCTTCCTTTACTTTCTGATTTGAGATGTGACTACCTCTCCCACCATTTACCATGAGATCTTCACTAGAACTGAGCTAGTATAGGTGATGTGACATCGAGCCTCCAGAAGCATAAGCAAAATGAACCTCTTTTTCTTCATACATAGCTTGCCTCAGGTATTTCATTATGGTGCTGAGAAGCTGACCCACTCACCATGGCTACATCCACATTTCCATGAGGGCAATGTTTCCTCTAACATCACTGCTTCTCACTGTCAGATGGGTCAAGACCCATATAAAGAATATGTTTCCAGCTGGGTGCTGGTGGCTCATGCCTGTAATCCTAGTTACTTAGGAGGCTGAGGTATGAGGATCGTGGTTCAAAGCCAGACCAAGCAGTAAAGTGAGACTCTTATTTCCAATAAACTACCAAAAAAAGCAAAAGCCAGAAGTGGAGCTGTGGCTCCAGTGGTAGAGTGCTAGCCTTGAGCAAATGAAGCTCAGAGATAGCTCCCAGGCTCTGAGTTCAAGCCCCAGGACTAGAAAAGTATACAGACAGACACACAGGCATAGACAGACACACACACATGCACACGCATACGCACACACGCACGCACGCCTATAGCAGTGACTTGAATCTCCTGTTCATGTTTAGCCTTCTAACTTATAATTGTTTCATGTCTGTCTTCCAAACAATACTGAGAGCTTTGGGGGAAAGGAAGCCATGTCTATTCCTTTTATTGTTTTGTCTACAAAGTCTAACACAGGACCTGGCATGGAGTAGGTGCGGTGAACATTTACTGAGTCAATGGGAAACTGTAAGGCATTTGTTATTCACCACTGCCTTCAATACATAGAATGTGTGCAAACATGTCCATCCTGCCCCTTACCGCTGCTCTTCCTTCTTCTTCAGTCCTTGGGTTCAATATAGTCAACAGGAAACCAAACCCACAATTACAGTCATAATAGCCATGTTCTTGAATGGAGAAAATACCACAGGGATATTTCCCCTCTTTAGTGAAAATACTCACCTTCTCTCTACCTTCATCAATATAAATATATTTTTTTGTTCAGTCCTGGGGTTTGGACTCTGGGCCTGAGCACTGTCCCTGGCTTCTTTTTGCTCAAGGCTAGCACTCTGTCACTTGAGCCACAGTGCCACTTCTGGCCATTTTCTGTATATGTGGTGCTGGGGAATCGAACCCAGGGCTTCAAGTATACGAGGCAAGCGCTCTTGCCACTAGGCCATATCCCCAGCCCCACTTCATCAATATTTTTGTCTTTCATAAATCTTGAGATGTCATCTCTTAGAAGCTGGTTTCTGTCACTGCTCTGAAAGTTAATTCTGTCTTGAGCCTTATAAACAGGAAGAGGCTACTTCTGAAGTTCTGTCATCAGATTGCTCTAACACTTATTAAAAAAATCTGAAAAGATTTCCTCAGTGCTGTAGATAATAGGTTCAAGGACCACTCTGAATAATCAAATACAGATTTACCGTATACTAAAAGAGGAGGAAGGAGGCAAAGTAATCTACTTACAGAAGGAACCAATACAAGGAGAGCTCTGAGCAGTGAGCAGTGATTTGGAGCTCTTGCTGTCAGTTAGCTTTCCTCAAAGTCGTGGGGGTGTCTCAACAATAGAGTTCTGTCTGTCTCTGCTTCACTTGCCTCTTGCAAGTACTCTTGCGAGCCTCATGGGTTTCCCGGTGGAGTTTGTCAACCTAATCAGGAAAGACAAGTTGATCAAAGTGTCCATACCAGCATTAGCTTCTCTTCTCCTTTGTCATGTGATCATGAAGAAGCCATAAGAGTTTATATTCATCAGTTAGGTGAGGAGTGAATTCCTAAGGATGTATGGCAGTGCTTATAGTTGTTTATGTCAGCCAGTCTAAGATGTAGTCTAAATGTAATATTAACTGTAGTATCCTCTGAGGAAGTGTGTGTGTGTGTGTGTGTGTGTGTGTGTGTGTGTGTGTGTGTGTAGGAAAGCCTCACAGGCCCCAACGATTGTTTGTTTATGAAAGAATATCTGGCAGAATCCCCCCAGATCTGGATCCTTGATAGCAACTGCAACTTTTAGCTCTGACAGGGGTTGTAATGGCAGCTCCTAACTACACTGTCTTCACACTGCCTGACAAACTAGTTTATTAGAGTAGGCCACTATATTTGTGGGTCCTGTGCATGTGTAAATATGTCATACAAATGAATATATGGACAAGACCTACCCGGGAAGCCAAGTTAACATTTGGTTCAGGTCTCTGCTTTGGTTTCCCCCCCCCCCCCCAATAGTGTGTCCAGAAAACAACTAATACTGTTGTTGCTTTTTAGTTTTTTCAGACAGTCTCACAAAGTAACCCAGGCTGGTCTTAAACTTGTGATCCTTCCGCCTCAAATTTTCTTTTTCTTTCTCAATTTAAATTTTATTGTAAAGGTGATGACAGTTACCCCAGTCAGGTACTGAGTACATTTCTTTTTGAGCAGTGTTACCTCTTCCCTCCTTTTCTCCCACTTTTCCCTTCTAGTCCCCCTCTTCTCCACTTCAGTCTCCCGAGAACTGGGATGACAGGTGTCGACCACAATGCCATGCTCTTAGTCGGTATTCTTACATACCCTCCTAGAAAGTTGCTTGGCCTTAGTCTTCACATTTTAATTTCTCTTGTTAGTCCAGAGGTTACTTAGTAGTGCATCTAAGAGAATGTCTCTCCAAAGGAAACACTGACATTCTGAACATAGATACCAAGAGAACCTTTAAAATTTCAGTTACACTTAAAATTCAGAGCTTCAAGTTCTACCTGCTATGGCATTGGTGCAATCATTAGGATAAACACGCAGGAGGCACCCAGACAAAGGCGAGGAAGAGGAGGACACTTTCTTCTGCCATGCTACTTCATCTTGCAAGCAGGAGCCTTGCTGCTTGCTAGAATTCTCTGCAGTAATATTTTTCAATAAAACTTTTGTATTGAACACATGTCAAGGTAATGATTTAGTATTATATGATTAGGGTTTGTTCTCTAATATCTTTGCTGTATTCTTCCTTTCATTGAAGTATTAGTGATTTCTAAAGATTTTTTTTTTTTTTTTTTTTTTTTTGGCCAGTCCTGGGCCTTGGACTCCGGGCCTGAGCACTGTCCCTGGCTTCTTCCTGCTCAAGGCTAGCACTCCGCCACTTGAGCCACAGCGCCGCTTCTGGCCGTTTTCTGTATATGTGGTGCTGGGGAATCGAACCTAGGGCCTCGTGTATCCGAGGCAGGCACTCTTGCCACTAGGCTATATCCCCAGCCCCTAAAGATTTTTTTTTTAATGTAAAGGATACACAATGATTATCTGGCTGGGTTATTTGGTCTCATGCAGTGTGGGATTGAGAGTGTGATTTGGAAGAGTTATCTTGTACCATCTTGCTTATATGCTGGCTTCTAACTAAATTTTCTCCTCCCTCCCTCTCTTCCTTCCCTCCCTCTCTTCCTTCCCTCTCTCCCTCCCTCCCTTCCTTCCTTCCTTCCTTCCTTCCATGCAAATTTAGAGACCAGAACTAAATATAAACACCAGAACTAAAACATTGCTCTACTCACTTCCCACTACTGTTCATTCATTCTATAAATATTCATCTGCTCGCTTTTATGTGTCAGGCACTGAGAGGTACCCGGGATCAGCTTCAAGCTTGATTTTTCACTGAAGCATTCCATTTTTCTTTTGTATTTTCCTCCTGCCATGTGTACTTAAAGACATTGCTCTAAGCTATGGAATTTTCAGGAATTTCTAAATATTAATTTAATGGAACTTAAGATCTATATGCTAAATAATCTTTAATGAAAACACAATTAGATAAAATACATCTCTAGTCCTTCATTCCTCTTTCTCAGCCCCAGTCAATCCCGACCCTTCTTTGCTTTCCAGAAATTTGTTCCCCATCTCGGTAGGGCTTTGAGGTCCCTTGTCACATTGTTCTGCTAATCAAAAACTTGCTTTCAAGAACAGTTCTGAGTAGTGTTTATGACTAACTCAAAATGACACTTGGTAGTTTATTGCATCGTAAGGTTCCTGGACTTCTAGGACTCCATAAGATAGTTTTCGAATTAAAAAAAAAAAAACCCAGAGAACAGATATTTGCCTATGGTAATGCTGCATACAGTCAACAAAAGCATGGCTTCAGTTAGAGTTTCTGTTAGTCTTTGATGCATCAAAGGAGAAAACTTTCCCATGAATACTTTCATAAACAAAGCCCTAGAAAACTAGGTAAAGAAGTGATAACAATGAAAAACTCAACGTGTCCATTTACAAGATGGAGGCGTAGAGTGGATAATGGAAGAACTGTTGTTGGGATCAAAGTGTAGGCCAGGCAAGTATTTACTGCCCCTGTGCTCCCTGCTGGGGAGGGGGCTAATTCATGGATTCACGACTCAATGTCTGGTCCAGTGACAACATGAAAACCTGTCCAAGTTGCTTTGTGGATGTCAACCTGTGCAGCAGAAAAGCTGAGCCGAGTACATCCATTAAAAAGCTCGGTGTTGGAGCCTTGAGCAGTCACATAGAGATCAAAGAGTGGAGCCCTTCCTCCAGATTTTGAATATCAAGCTTGTTCTCCAAAGAGATTTTTTTTTGCTTCTTCTAGGCTTTTCTGAGCTGCTACCTCAATTTGCAATTCAAATGAGTAGGACAAAAATGGCTTTTGATCATACACCAACACAGGGCCATCAGAACACTGGTGACATTCAACCACAAAAGCAAACTAGGCAGTACAGGATCTCAAAATGACCTTGGTGACAAAAGGGACTTCCGTGTGAAGCACAGATCTCACAATGCACACACTGTCAGCAACTGACATTTCATACATGAGTTACTTCTCAATCATTTGGAGAGGGTCTCATTGATCCCACTTTCCTGGAAACTCCCAAGAACTCTCACAAAATGCCTCCTTTCACGTAGCTCTTGTTAAAACAACTGAAATTCCCCTCTTGATGGTTGTTGGGATACTACAACATGGCAGCCCTTTCTTCCCAAGTTTGCAAATCAAACAAATATTGTTTCATTTGTGTGCTCCCCCATTTCATACCAATGTTAAACCATTTATCTCCACATTGAAAGGCGTTTTCCAGGATTCCCTGTTGGTGACAGTGTTGTTCTTGCGTCAGTCAGTGGTCAGTACAAGAAATCAGGTACCACACTGATGAAATGGTGGGACTCCACAGAAACGGTAGGGCAGACAGTGAACAAATGTAGCGGTGATGTCTACTAGACACTATGTTGAAAATGAGCTATACGACTTGTGCCTGGGGATGGGAGGGAAACACTAGGAGGGAAGCAGGGAAGGGTGACATCATCCAAAAAGAAATGTATTCTCTACTTGTGACTGTTACCCACTCTGTACATCACCTTTATAAGAATATATATTAAAAATCCATGATAATTGGTAAACCAAAAATTGTCTTACAAATAAATATCAATAATTAAGAGATATAAGAAGAGATTTACAATGCTTAAGAAAAACAAAAAGAAACATGGCCTTACATTGTCAAAATGAGCAAAGTGTAGCCAGGTGTCAGGATTCATGCCTATATTCCTACTTAGGAGGTGGAGATCTGGGGGTTGCAGTTTAAAGCCAGCCTGGGAAGGAAAGTTGTGAGACACTCATCTTCAATTCACCACCAGAAAACCGAAAGTGGAGTTGGGGTTCAAGTGGTAGAGCACTAGTCTTGAGCCAAAAATGTTCTGGGGTAGTGCCTGGGCCCCGAGTTCAAGCCCCAGATCTGGCACAAAAACAGGGGGGGCAACTATATCACGGGGACTTCTTTGGGCCTACAGTATACCACATGGTCCAATGTGTACATAAAGCTCAAAACAAAAGATGGAACTTAAAATGTTCATGTCCACAGAAATACATGGAAGAATTTAACACGTCCAATAAGCACAGTCGTAGATGGTTGATACAATGATGTCTTAGGGTGCAGGATTCATCAGCAAAGATGGCCAGGAAGACTCAGATGATCCCTATTCACTAGGAATTTCCCTGGAGGCCTTAGTTACATCTCAATCAGCTAAGAACTTCTAATCCATTGTGGCATCTAGTGAACCATTTGTCCTTTGAGAGGCCTGTGGTAAGACTGTGAGAACAAGACACTTTACACGTAAGTTAAAGCTCCCCATACTGATCAGCAGTGAGATGAAACGACTGTAATACAGGAAACTACTGATCACTTAAAAATGAGACCAAAGAATCATTACCTACAATATTAACTAAAAATGGGATGTGCATTTGTTGGCCTAGTCAACATCAATCAAGACCTGAAATCAGGATGCTTATGAGGGTGTTAGAGCATACCTGCGATGACATCATGGTGCTCGCTGCCTAGAGATTTGACAAATGATCCTTCTCAGGCCCTGAGTGGAATGTTTGTCATAGCTGCAAGGGCTGAGTTGCATTGTCACCAGGTCAGCGTGAGAGGAAAGCCCCTGGGCAGGGGAATCTGGGCATGGTCAGGTCTTCCCAGAAGATCTCAGACAAAGAGAATTCCCAGACTTCTGACTGAGTCACTGTATGTTTTATGAGATTTGGCCACTGGGGTTTTCCGGTTTTCTAGATCTCCGAGAAAGCACACATAATTCCATTTGCATGTAAGTGATTAAAGTTAGTGTAGCTTTCCCACACTGCATTTCTTGATATTACAATCAATATCAAGTGCTATGCATCAGTGCCAGACTCAAGAACTCTTACTGGAGGCCTTTGGTAAGAGTTTAGGAGAAGTCTTCCCAAAGAACTACCATAGGTAGAAAATATATATCTCAAATTGGTAAATTTCCAGTCATGGTAATAAAGTGAACGGGAAACTGATTAATATGTAAGCATTGTGCAGCAATTAACTTTTGGGCAGAGGTTGTTTGGAATGTGTGCATATGCATACATATATATACATATATATGAGTGCATATATATTGTTCAGAAACCTAAAGGGTTTTGTACATTTATTCCTCTTTCTAGAAGGAAATAGTGTGGGTCCTAGCTATGTCTCTCACTAGTTATCTTTGGGCAAGCTAATTTCTGCAAGTTTCAGACTTATAAACTTAAAATACGCTACTACCCTCTTAATGAGATATTATAAGGATCACATCAGCTAATACAAAACATCTATAGCAGTCTTCCGTTTAGTAACTTGTTTATGAGCATACTTTTCTAAAAAATATTTGTTTTCTTTAAGTAGCTGTGCAGAAATTTCAGTTCCAGAAGTCAGGTTGTAAGTACAATGCATCTTAGTCAAGGCCAACCTTCCATCATTCTCTTCCATCTTTCCACTGCATCATTACCCTCAAGTTACCTAGCTTAATTTTTACGTCGTGTGCATTGAATATGACTGTAGTTTCTCATCCCTCCTCTATTTATATGCCTCAACCTCTTATTAGCCCCCCAGTAATGTGTTTCAGCTTCCTGGCATTCATTTTGTTAAACAGTTCATTTAGTGAACATTATTTTTTGAATTAGAATTCTGTATAAATAGTATTTCTTTCCAGAGGATTTCTCTGGCAAGAGTTCTTGAGCAACTCAGTCACCCCAAATGGTTGGCCTGCCATTCAACCTTCAAGGGCCACTCCTAAAATCAAAGCTGGCACTGTGCAGCAAAGACTCCAACTTGTTTCTTTAGCTTAATCTATTTTATAGGAAATCTTAGGGACTCATTAAAAAATCAATAGATTGATTGCCCATTCTTGGCCTCTGCTATTGCAATCACTTTTGGCATCAAACGACTACAGCAGAAAGTTAATATTATGAATAAGAATCAAGGAACAGTGGCATAAATTGGCATTTCTCAAAAAACCACTTGGGTAGGAAATACTAAACAACTTGTTGCTTCAAATCTCAGGGGTGGTCAGCTCAACAGTGTAAGCATCACTTGGGAACTGGATAAATAGATTTTTAAAAATCTTCATTTCAGATGTACTGAATCAGAAACAAGATGGGACCCAAAAATCTGTGTTTCAGTCCCCTTCCTCCTCCTTGATTCTTGCATCCTGAAGTTTGATTTAGAGTCCGTTCTCAGTGAGGTCTCTGGAAGGAGGACTTGTATCTGGAAGGGTATAAGTTGGCTCTTGAATTAGAAATATGTGAGGAGGGAGGGTATGGGCTGTATTTTTTTTTCCAGTCCTGGGGCTTGAACTCAGGGCCTGAGCACTGTCCCTGGCTTCTTTTTGCTCAAGGCTAGTGCTCTACCACTTGAGCCACAGTGCCACTTCTGGCCGTTTCTATATATATGTGGTACTGAGGAATTGAACCCAGGGCTTTGTGCATGCTAGACAAGCACTCTACCACTAAGCCACAATCCCATCCCTGATCTGTAATTTTATTTGAGCACAATGTTGGAGAGCATTGATGTAGAACAGAAATCTTCCTTACATTTTCTCTGTGGCTAAGGCATTTATCCAAGATCCAATGTTAAGAATGAGCTCACCGGGGCTGGGGATATAGCTTAGTGGCAAGAGTGCCTGCCTCGGCTACACGAGGCCCTAGGTTCGATTCCCCAGCACCACATATACAGAAAACGGCCAGAAGCGGCGCTGTGGCTCAAGTGGCAGAGTGCTAGCCTTGAGCGGGAAGAAGCCAGGGACAGTGCTCAGGCCCTGAGTCCAAGCCCCAGGACTGGCCAAAAAAAAAAAAAAAGAATGAGCTCACCCATTTGGGAAAGGACAAGCTAGAGAACATGGTTCTGTGTATTCTGTACAAGCCTTGAGTGGCTATTTGTAAATGTGTTTATGTGAATGTAACAATGGATGTTTATCAGAATATTCAAAACAAACTCAATTTAATAGGTGAGCTTTACTAGGCTTGAATATTAGCTGATTCCTCTTTCATTTTATTACCATGCTTGAAACTTTACCTTTGCAGATATATTCAGATTAACAAACCTCTTTGCAAATTCAGCTGTGAAAGTGGATTATACATTAACATGATAAGAATGGCCTTTTGGGAGGCCATTTAACCTTCTACTTTTCTTGTGAGTGTGCCTAGTTAGTACTTCAGCATCTTTTCTCCAAGAGATGGTATTCCACTCTAGTAAATCACCCCAAGATGCCACAGAAAGCACTGCCCCATCCCCCCCTACAGGAGGCATAAGAGATGACGGCCCAGTGAGGGCCAGTGCTACTGCCCAGGGCCTCCAACGAGAGGTGCTACTGGAAGTCACCAGCCCTTTTCTTTAGCTCTGTGACTTGCAGAAGCAGGAATGATGTGTGTGTCCATTATCTCAGGAATCGAAAGTCACAGCATTAGAGCTGTGTGTGGAACATGCCAGCCTCCAGTCTCTAGTCCATCTTCCTAGATATCGCTTGGAAAAGAGGAAGCTATATGCATAGTGTTTAGCTCAGGACCTGAGGTTCCAGGCAAAAGCCAGGTCCCCTCCCTCGGTGCCTGCGTGCTGGAGTCAGTGCTGATAAGGGCAGAGCACCCCACTGCTCTGGTGAATGGCACCCGGGCTCAGGGGAGTGCCTCTTCCCCTTGCTCCCCGTGCTTTCCTACCTTTGACCCCTTCAGACAGGAAAGTGAGATCTCTCCTGTACTAAGACTCGTGCTTTCCAGCCAACTTCAGGATTCTCCCAGCAGCCCCACTTCTGTAGCTTTCACCGACTGGAGGAGACTCTGTTCCAGCTGACGGAGTCACCTCCTTCTCTGTCAATCCAGAATGCCCGTCTGTTAGCAGAGGTTTTCTTATGAGGAAACAGTAGAGGTACTGCTGTGTTAGAGACTAGTACCGGGCACCCGTGTTCCTGCAGAGAATATGCACACTCTCTGTGCTCCACAGAGAGAGCATACAATTAATTAATTAACCAACCTTTTTTTTGTGCTGGTATTGGGGGGTAAACTCAGGGACAGGATGCTGCTTTTCTATGGCCTTTTCACTCAAGACTTGTGCTCTACCACTTGAGCCATGCCCCTAAGTCAGCTTTTTGCTGGTTAATTGGAGATAGGAGTCTCAAATTTTTCCTGCTTGGACTAGTTTTGAACCATGACCCTCAGAACATAACGTCCTAAGTAGCTAGGATTACAAGCATGAGCCATTGGGCCTCAGTTAGTTAACCATAATTATTGAGATGAGTTCTAGACTAGTACCACGGTAAGTTACTCAATGAGGTGAATGCCTTAGATACTTGCAGACTCATACAATATAGGGAAAAGGAGGGGTAGGAACTGTCTAGAAACATAGGAACAATTAATGCTCTGCAACTCTTTGTGCTTTTACATCCATCTGCGTATGGTTAGGATAGGATCCCATGGTACCTCTGGGGAGAAGGAATTTTATCTATTTGGTTATCACATTAAATGATTTCTTTTTTCTTTTTTTTTTTTTTTTTGGCCAGTCCTGGGCCTTGGACTCAGGGCCTGAGCACTGTCCCTGGCTTCTTCCCGCTTAAGGCTAGCACTCTGCCACTTGAGCCACAGCGCCGCTTCTGGCCGTTTTCTGTATATGTGGTGCTGGGGAATCGAACCTAGGGCCTCGTGTGTCCGAGGCAGGCACTCTTGCCACTAGGCTATATCCCTAGCCCCTAAATGATTTCTTGAACAAACTTTGGAGTACTCTCTGGAAGAGCCCCTAGGGCTGTGCATTTGGAATTCCTAAAGACGAACTGCAAGTGCTGGGCTTATAGGCATGCCCGCTAGCCATTAGAAGCAGAAGGTTGAAGAACTTCTGTAGAATAATTGGGTCTGTCCATTAAACTCATCTTCATCTCCCATGGAGATATGAATGTATGTCTTGGCAGTATGACTATTTTCCCATGGTCACGGTGACTGCTAGGTGATGCTGGCAGAAAGGGATC
Source organism: Perognathus longimembris pacificus (assembly GCF_023159225.1). NCBI lineage: Eukaryota > Metazoa > Chordata > Mammalia > Rodentia > Heteromyidae > Perognathus > Perognathus longimembris. The sequence continues at coordinate 29,119,588 of NC_063178.1, forward strand.
ATGTCCTACTGTACAGAAATTGGTCTCGAGTGATCTGGGGACCCCAGTCTACCACTTGGGGCTCCTATAAGCCGCACAAAGTATGTGACTTAAGTCAATAGATCATTTCTTGTTAGGATCGGGAGATGTTACATTGAGAAAATGTTGTACTCCTTGGCAGAGGGGCTGGCTTTGCCCTTGATGACTTAAGGCTCCTTGGGTCCGTGTGGCCAGGAGAAGGTATGTCCCCTCGATCTCGATCGGCTGGGTTTCCTTCATGGGCTGCATATCACAGTGTGTGCGATCATGCTGCCATTGCAGCGTTCATGTTTTCTCTTGGAAATGGTGGCTCCAAAGGCGACTTTCCCCAGGAGAATCATTATCCTAAGAACTGTGGTCCCTTTAAACTGAATGCACAGGGCATTTTCACCCAACTAAGAAGAAAATTCCAGCAACGTCCTCTTGGGGTACAGAAATATTTCCTTCAGGCATGGTTCTTGTCATGCTATCTGCTTGCTGCCGTTTGTTTCACTCACTGGCTCTGTGGGCTTCTCATCTCATCTTGATTCTGAACATTGGTTCCTTCCTCGCCATGGTTACTTGAATTTGGGGCCCCCATCCTCTCTTGATGGCTATCTTCAGGCAAGGATATAAAAATGAATCATTTATATTATGAGGTAGAACCACGGACTCAAGGTCCTTACTCTCCTTACTCCACGTGGGTGGAGGGAGGTTGAGTTGATGATTGCTTTTATTTTTAGCCCCTGGAAATAAATGTCCAGGACAGATTCATTTCTATGGCTGTATGTTTATGGAGTAGGCAGGAGGAGGAGGTCACGAGGAAAGTCACTGCTACCTGGTGACTGCTACCTAAGGCTTTAAAATATCTCTGACTTATCTTCATCCTTCCTGAAACTCCTGTTGGCTATGCAAAGAGATTTCTTGGATTATTTTGCCTTTGTGTCATGAGTCCAATATCTCCTCCTATTAAAGAAATGCCAACCTTGGACTACGCAACGTTGAAAAAATTATCTGTTCTAGTGCTGATAGTGGTCATCCTTAGACCATTTCACCTTGGCTCTGGCGTCCCTCAGTACTATTTCCCCACCCAGAGGAAAATAGAGGTGATGCTGTTGCCTAATTGAGCCTTCAGGGATCAGAGCGCAGTCATCTTCCTGCAATGCCACTTCTGCTGCCAAACAATCCCAGCTCATTCCTCCTTTGTTCATAGGGCCAAGTCATTTGGCCTTTACCACCTAGAACCTTCTCTGCTGATAGCTGCTGCTGATGTAATAGCCCACAAGCTACGTAGTTTTCAGAACCACACAAATCTGCATGGAGTGGAGGGTGGTTTTGTGCCCTTGGTTTTGCACAGCAACATGTTGCTTTCTTTTTTTTTTATTGTCAAACTGATGTACAGAGAAGTTACAGTTGCATACCTTAGGCATTGGATACATTTCTTGTACTGTTTGTTACCTCCTCCCTCATTCCCCCCTCCATCCCCCTTTTCCCTCTCCCCCCATGAGTTGTTCAGTTGGTTTACACCATATGGTTTTGCAAATATTGCTTTTGGAGTCATTTGTCTTTTTATCCTGTGTCTCTCAATTTTGGTATTCCCTTTCATTTTCCTAGTTCTAATACCAGTATACACAGTTTCCAATGTACTCAGATAAGATGCAGTGATAGTGCAAGTACAGGAAGGGGAGACAAGAGGATCATCAACAATAGAAGCTACAATTTCACATTGCATGTTGAAAATAATTGCAACAGTGATATAACACTCATTTCCATAATATGGAGTTCATTTCATGTAGCATCTTCTTATGTGTTCATAAGGGTATAGCTCTTGGGCTCCTGTGATCTTCTACTGTGACTAGCCTAAACCTGTGCTAATTATTCCCTATGAGGGAGACCATAGAGTCCATGTTTCTTTGGGTCTGGCTCACTTCACTTAGTATAATTTTTTCCAAGTCCTTCCATTTCCTTACAAATGGGGCAATGTCATTCTTTCTGAGAGAGGCATAAAATTCCATTGTGTATATGTACCACATTTTCCTGATCCATTCATCTACTGAGGGGCATCTGGATTGGTTCCATATTTTAGCTTTGACAAATTGTGCTGCGATGAACATTGTTGTGCTGGTGGCTTTAGTGTGTTCTTGTTTGTGGTCTTTTGGGTAGATGCCCAAAAGTGGGGCTGCTGGGTCATAGGGGAGCTCTATGTTTAGCCTTCTGAGGAATCTGCATACCGCTTTCCAGAGTGGCTGAACCAGTTTACATTCCCACCAACAATGAAGTAGGGTTCCCTTTTGGCCACATCCCCTCCAACAATACTTATTGTTAGTTTTCTTGATAAAGGACATTCTTTCTGGGGTGAGGTGGAATCTCAATGTTGTTTTGATTTGCATGTTGCTTTCACAGAGCCCTCCAGTCCCTTGCGGAGTCCTGGTCTCTCATGCTAGCAGCATTGTTAGTGAAGAGCCAGAAGCCTTTCCCTGCTGCCAGCCAGTCTTCTGAGCCCTCCTGTGATTGTCCACCACTTCCCAAAGGGATTTCTTTTCTTTAAGGGTGAGTTGTACTCGTCCTTTGATGTCTGTTTAAAATCTTGTCTCAAAACAATCTTCATATTAAGTCCAATCAAGTAATTTTTAAAATTTAATAGTTGTTATTTTTATTAAGTTTTATCATAAAGGTGATGTGCAAAGGGGTTACTGTTACGTAAGTAAGGTAATGTATATATTTCTTTTGAACAGTGTCACTCCCTCCCTCATTTCCTCCCAGTTTTTTCCCTGCCCCCTAGTTGTATAGTTCATTTCCAACATTGAGTCAAGTGAGTATCATTGCTGAATTGTTTGGACCTTTTTATTTTTTGCCACTACTGGGGCTTGAACTAATAGCCTGAGCACTGTCCCTGACTTCTTTTTGTTCAAGGCTAGCACTCTACCACTTGAGCCACAGTGCCACTTATGGCCGTTTTCTATATATGTGGTGCTGAGGAATCGAACACAGGACTTCATGTATAGAAGGCAAGCACACTACCACTAGGCCATATTCCCAGCCCTACTTGTATATAGTAGAAGCATTGCACCTTTGTGTTCTTCCTCTTAAGAGTATCCCACTGTGGTCTCACTGTGTGAATACCTACAGTCCTGTATAATTGATCATGCCCTGGTGTATTTTAGATCTACCTTTCACATATGAGAGAAAACATGCATTTGTCTCTTTCAGATAGGCTTACCTCACCCAACATAATTTTAGTTCCAGTATACTGATTCTTTAAAACTATTAGAATTAATTGATGTGATATTATTTCAATTAATAGAATTTTCTTGAAATTCAACTCACTAGTTTTTTCTAATTCATTTATATCTTCTGCTATCTACTACTGCTTAACAGACTAAGTGAAATTTAAAATAGTTCTCAAAAAGCATCACAACTTCTAGTTCCTTTCCCTTGAAAAACAATTTTAATTATTTCCCATTTGATGCATTAAGTATCCCTTCATTTTTTTGCATAATTTACATAGTTGATCAAAGTGATATCATTTGTTATTGATTAGGCTGGGGAAAACACATCCCTGGTGAAGAAAAACACATTAATTTATATTGGTTTATGATTTTGAAGGGCGCTGCCAGAGGTAATCATCGTTAAGTGTCTGTCTGTCTCTCTGAGGGTGCGTTTTCGTTTATAAGGATATTATAGGAACCTTGTCAAAGACTTTTCTTCAATTCATAATAATCTGAAGCATTTACTTTGCTCAACTGTTCCAGTGTAGGGTGTGTGTGTGTGTGTGTGTGTATGTGTGTGTGTGTGTATTTGTATGTGTGATCTCTGCTGTGATTTGTTCTTTATGGGCCCCCTGGTGTCTGCTAACACTCACCACTTCCCTCGTATGTGCTCACAAATCAACCTATTAATATTCTATGCCAGGAACTTGCCTAATGTCAAGCTCACTAGTCCATAAATGGCAGGATCCATTTGCATCTTTTTTAGATAAATGGGAACACATTTGTGCAGTCTCCACAATCCCACCAAGCACACTGCACATTCTCCAAGCACACCACACCATGCATGAGTGTCTATCTAATCAGGGAACAGAACCACTTCAGAGAAACCAGGTGGTGTTTTATTAGACCTTATGCGTCTATCAATATTTATTCTACGCATTTCAGAATAAAAACCATGCTTGCGGACAAAGCAGAGAAAACACTTGCAAAATCTAAATTGACTTATTTTCTATCTCACTGTCTTCTGTTGGCATTACATCACTGGCCCAGGCGCCTGAGAAATACATTTTCATTATTCTATTTATTTTCAATATGACAAAAAAAAGTGTGCTTGCTGTCCTGGTATGATTACCATTTCCTACCTATTTGAGAGAGTATTTGATATTTTAGTATTGTGAAAGATTTGAGGTAATTTCTTTCTCTCCTTTTTTCCCTATATGTTATCTTTCCTTCCCAAAATTCAGTTTCTAGAGACTTTACTATTTGAAGACATCAGTGTCTTTAGCTCTGTTATTCCTTTGTTCCTTTTTTAGATTATTTTAATTCCATTGTTGAGATACAGTTTTAAAATACTGGCCAGCTTCCAGGAATCATCATGTTTATATCAGATCAGTCTTGAGTTAAGAGGAAAGAAGCAGGAGAGAGACCTCTTTTTCCATCTCGTTTATTTCAGACACATGGAAAGGGAAACCAATTTTTAAAGGCACATTTTTATAGAAAACAAAAATTGAAAATTCAGTAGAAAAATGGCTTTAAACTTTTCCTAAACCTGTCAGTCTCAGCTTGTTAAATATAGCTAATGACATTCATATTTCTGTGTGTGTGTGTGTGTGTGTGTGTGTGTGTGTGTGTGTGTGTGTGTACAGTTCCTGAGGCTTGAACTAAGGGCTTGGGTACTGTCCCTGAATTTCTTTTGCTCACGGCTAGCTTTCTACCACTTGAGTCATAGCTTCGCTTATGGATTTTTGTGTGTGTGTGATTAAGTAGAGATAAGAGTTTCATGATTTTACTGCTTGGTCTGGCTGCAAATTGAGATCCTCAAATCTCAGCCTCCTGGGTAGCTAGAATTACAGGTATGAGCTACAAGTGCCTGGCCATATTCAGTTTTGAGGAAGATCTTTTGAAAAACATTATAATATTTCTTTGCTGCCAGCAGTAATGACCTATTCCTTCTGACTGGTTCTGCCCAGATCCAAAAAAACAAGCAAAACCCCCAAACCAACCAAAAACCAATCAAACAAAACTCACAACCAATCAGGGCCCACTCTGCTACCCAGCCAGCCAACCAAAAAACCAAAACAAATGGTAGCCTTATTTCAACAAATGCTTGGCTCTGAGACATGGAAAAAAATATCATATTAATTGAAGGAGTCAGACCCAAAGAAACATAGATTCCTGGTTACCCTGATTGGTAATAATTAGTATATGTATAGGACAGTCCTAGCAGAGGATCACAATAGCTCAGTAGCTATGTACATATGAACACATAAGATGATGCTGAGCGAAATGAAATCTGAGATACAGAAACAAGAGGGTTTTCTTTGTTGTTTTAAATGTACTATGTGAAATTACTTATTTTTTCTCTTGTTTTTCTTTCCTATGGTTAATCCTCTGTTGCCACTGTATTTGATTTTGGTACCCTGGGTATTGTATATACATTTATCTGAATTAGGGAAGGGGAATATCAAAATGGTGAGACAAAGGATAAAGGGGACACCAACAAAAGAGCAATATTCACAAGACAATATGTTGGAAATTAACTGTGCAACCGGGGATAACAAGGATAACAAGGAGGGGGCAGGAAAATGAAATGAGGGAGGAAGTAACACATATGACAAGAAATGTATTTATTACCTTATATATGTAACTGTAACTCCTCTGTTCATTGCCTTGACAAGAAAATTAAATAAAAAGAAAAATAACCTCATGAAGGACAAAGAGGGGACCCCCTTCCCCCTCAAAAAAAAACCCACCACAAAGCTTGGTTTTGTCAATGACAGTTTTTTTTCTGCTTCCAGCTTTGGTGTTGGGCCTAGCTGCAGGGATTTCTTCTATCATTTGGGCTAATCAACTTAAGTATCTTATCCCTACACAAGCTGTTTCTTTCCTTCTTCTCTCATCCCAGCCAGTTCCCGATCACAGACTCCCAGTCTATGAGCCATGACACTGCTCACGAGTCCTGTACATTCCTTTCTAAACCAGCCCTAGTTTTCAGTGCCACTCATGCTGACCCAGAGGGTACATTTGACAGAACCTGTCAGTGGTGGTTCACTATCACCATTGATAGCAACAGTCATCCAGCTCTGTCTGTAGTGTAGTGTGGTCAGTGATGGCCGCACTATTGTCTCCGTGGTATCTCGCTTCATTCAGGCTTAGTGAATAGTGTGCAGAGGGAGTGGACACGTGTGGCTTTTAGAATAAGTATAAAGTCACTTTCCTAAAAGTGCTTAGAAAATCAATGGCAATATTCAGATTCTAGACATTTGTCAGGTTTGTAATTTTTCTCAACTCCAGTGAATTGAAGAAGCTTTTGAAATGATGATTATTTAATTATCATGAAATAATGCCAATTCTTTCTCTGACTGATTAAAAAACACACAAAAGGTCAAGGACAGCGGGTGGGGAGATTTTGGCTTTCTTGCTTAATATTTCAGTTAGCAAAACTGATTTCTGAATAGAGTGAACATTCCGGGAGCTGGGCTGGCATTTTAAGCTTTCTCCCACGTGAATGTGAGAGAGGAGGAAACTGAAATGTGGGGAACACAAGGAAGGAGGCAGCTACTAGATTCGGGAAATAGAAAGAAGGGAGGCCTGCCGTCCTGCTTGCCCAGGCCGGCCCTAGATTGAGCACTGAATGTCCTGTGTCCTGTGACATCTCTCAGCAGTCAGCAAGCCAGGACAGTTGGTGACTCTTCAAATGAACTTCAGTTTTAAAGAACATACAGAAATGGTTTGGTTTTGTTTTTGGTTGTTGTTTTTTAAATTTCTGGAGTTACCCAGTTTTTTGGAGCTTAGCAATATTCCCATAAAACACTTCAGATGCATAAATATTAAAATATTGATATTCATCTGCTGTAAAGAGAAAGAGTGACTAGTCTAAAGCCTGTTCAGGGCCATCATTGACTTTAAAGACCTTTTCCTTTTTATACAAGGACATATTCATAATTCTCTACATTTCTCTGTCCAGTTCCCAACTGAGTCTGATATTTCTCTCTAAAATGTACCCTTTAAGATTAATGACATGTATAATATTGGCAAGACTTGCTCTGCTTTCCCCCCTAACCCTTTTGCCCTGCTTTCCTCCCCTCCCCGCTAGCCTCCTGCTGGTCCTGGTATACACTTGGGGCCTGGATGCTATCCCTGAGCTGCTTCTGCTCAAGGCCAGTGTGCACCAGCACTCGAGCCTCAGCTTCCCATCTAGCCTTTTGGGGGGCTATTTTATTAGTGGTAAGAGTCTCATGGACTTTACTGCCTACTCTGGCTTTGAACTGTGATCCTGAGATCTCCTGAGTAGCTATGATTACAGATGGGAGCTCCCACGGCCTGGCTTCCTGAGGCTGAGGGTGTAATTAGTGGTAGTGGATATTCTCTCATGCATGAGGTTCTGGGTTCCATTTGCAGGACTGCAAACAACAGCAACAAATTGTGATGTGAATTGCATTACAATGGTATACTGGTTTGGGTAGAATGGTTTTTCCAATTGTGGGAAATAATTCAATGAAGGTTAAAAATACTACTGAAAATATCATTACTGCGTGGACTCATAAATTAAAATACCTAAATTTAAGCAGGAAAAAAAACCCAACAGCAACAAAGGCTTGTTTGCTTGGTAGTCACTTTTAAGCCCACTTAACCTTAAACAGAGAGTTTAAACACAGCCGAAGCATTGGCATCTTGAAAAGGATGAAAATCATCATATTAGTTCTCATTACAAATTTTCAACAGTTTTAGCAACATCCCTCTGGTGAAGTAAAAGGTTTTTGTTTCTGCAATGTGGATTTATACATATATTTTTTATATTTTCACTTGGATTGACTCAATGTGAAATGAACCGACAAACTTTTTGATGGTCATTCTATCTCTGAAATATTAATAAAAAGCGTTACTGGAGTCATGAGGAAATGCTACTTTTTCAAGTACAAAAGTAGAAGTTCTTGTTTCAGTAAGGAAAAAATATACCCTTCTGGAATTCAGTGGTCACATGGAAAATGTAGATCAATACTCCTGGTAGAAGTTCCCAATACTCAGTGTGTTAGTAGATGACATCTCCATCTTTGCTTGGCTAATTGTGGTGATCAGATTTCGTAACATTGGTTCTCATGCAGTTCAGTCCTATATCGCTCTGTAGGCTTCTGGATGTGTTTTTACCTCCAAAATACTGTGATGGGCTTGGCTTGTTTTAATCTGAGAGTATACCAAAGTCTCAAGTTTATGGAGAAGGTATTTCTTTCTTTTTCTTTGTCAGTACTGGGGTTTGAACTCAGGACCTCATCCTTGCTAGATAAGTACTCTGCTATTTGAGCCATGTCCCAAATGCTGAAAAGTTTATGCCCGTAGGGTGAACAATGATCTCTTCCTGTCTCCCACCCTTGTTCCTAGTGTTGCTGAGGATTCATCCATGAAGAAGTGACAAAAACCAGGCATATTACTGGAAAGAATGTTTTAAAGATGTATTCACCTTTCAACTCATCCTTTGTACTTCTTAGATGGTGGACCGTATATAGCCTGTCTCTTCCCAGATGGGCTTTCCAATTTAGAGAGAGGGTACCTTCATTGTCCCTGTGAGAAAGTTATCAAGAAGACAAGAGATTATTGAACACCTATGTTTACTAGGCACATTGTGGATAGAGGCAAATATGAAATACTGTTCTCAGGCATACTTAAAGCATAATGGTGGGAAGCAGCACAAATAATTGTTAGAAAGTGTGTTACAGTGACAAGAGTAGAGGTGTAGACAATTGTATTTGATTTTTTTTCATCAGTCCTGGGGCTTGAACTCAGGGCCTGAGCACTGTCCCTGGCTTCTTTTTGCTCAAGGCTAGCACTCTGCCACTTGAGTCACAGTGCTACTTCTGGCCTTTTTCTATATAAATGTGGTGCTGAGGAATTGAACCCAGGGCTTCATGTATACAAGGCAAGCACTCTTGTCTCTAGGCCATATCCCCAGCCCAACAATTGTATTTGAAATGGGACAAGATCACTACAAGAGCTGGGAGCCAAGCCCCGGTGGCTCATGCCTGTAATCTTAGTTACTAAGATCCAGAGACTTGCAGTTCAAAGCCAGCCCAAGGCAGAAAACTTTACAAGATACTCTCTCCAAAATAATTAGCAAAATGCTGGGTTGGAGGCATGGTTCACATGGTATAGCTAGAATTCTTGTATTGGGAGAAGAAAAAACAACACTGTGGACTGGCAAAAGACATTAGGAAAGAAGATACTGGTTTTCTAGGGCCAAGGTCAGCTCTGGCTGGCTTGCAGAGGGGCCCAGTGTAGCTTCGGAGGATGCTGCCTTCAGCAGGGCTTGCTTCTGTGCACCAGCCTGTGCTCTGCACTGCTGGTTCTGACTTGTTCCTGCCCCCACTGAACTGAGAAATGAGTTTACCCATCCCAAAATTCATTAATCTCATCCGGTGGCTGCTTAGGATTTCCCTCTGAGCAAGAATCCCTAGGGTTTGTTCAGCTGTTAGTTTTCAGTGTAACGTGCTCCCAGGGTGGGCTGCTCTCCATTATGTTAAGGCCTTCTCTTGAATTCAGTGGACATTTTGCAAAGCCGGGAGCCAAGTGTTTAAATTCCAGGAGAGCTCTATGCACAGATTTCCTATTAGGAGAGCTAGGATAAGAGCCATACGCTGAAGGCACCCACACATTGCCTTTTCCTTCACTCCAGAGGACAAGAGATGGAGATGGTGGAGATAAACAAGTTAGATAGAAGAAATAAGTTCTGGAATGTGAAGTACATACACGATGCATCAATTCTCATCCTCTTAACTTACAATACTTTTCACATACAAATGTGCCACGTACATTTCAGGAAAATAATGTTAAAAATAGCTCAAAGCTGACTTCATTACAAATACCTTCCTGAAGAGCAGGACTGGAAACTCCACATTCATGAATTTGGTCAGCTGAGTTACACTGATCTGTTCAAATGATCTGAAGACATAGCTTTTCCATGAACTAGGATCCTCACAGAGGAAGGATTCTAGAAATATTTCTATTTGGGTGTCCGAGTTACTAAAGGAATGCCAAATACTTAGAATCTTAAAAGCCTTAAAAATAAAGCAATGACATATGGAAGCAACAGCAGGACTTGTGTTCAGACCCCGAATCAGGCAGATTCGGGATATCAGGCCCATCTGCTCTCAGCTTGGGTGACTCCAACTGAAGGCAAAGAGGGAAGATAGTATGATCTCCTCAGAGAACTATGTGATGTTTTATCATCTGAATTTTAGTTAAACAATAGGAATATAGTATGAATGTCACTACACCAACCCAGTAACTACTGTGATTTTTTCCAACTTTTGTCTAAAACTTCATTGCCATGTGTATATTTTTAATGTGGCCACATTGCATCAGTAATTGTATGGCTGTCTCTTTGGTAACACCATTTCAGAGAGAATGTACTGCTAGGATGGATTCATGTTTATGATTGAATACTACTCCATTGGTCAGATGCTCCATCATCTGTATAATCATTTTCTTGGTGTACATTTAGAAAAGTGATTGTTTTTGGCAGAATTCTACTTGTGCAAAATTCCTAGCTGTGTAGGACAGGAAAGACAAATTTGAATGGAAAGATAAATCTAGGCAAGCCATGATTGGCTGCTAGGGAGTGTGTGGCTAGGATGCCAACAGGGAGTCTGTCAAGCTGGAGGGTTTCTTTTGGATCAGGGCTAGAGTCCAGACAAAGACAAGAGCACCTCCCTCTTCCCCCTCCCTCTCTTCCTTTCCATCCCTCTCTCCACACATACCCCTCTCTTTTCATTCCTTCATATACACTCTCCAATCCTATCCCTGTTACCCTTTCATAAAAAAACTATTCCAAAGTATTTTTTTCAGATGCATCTATCTGGAAGGTTATTTGTAAGTTCTATGAGGCTCATGGGACAGGATTTCTGCTGGGCTTCTGCCAGCCAGGAGGGTGAGAAATGGGAGGAGGAGGGGGAAGCCCAGGTCCAAGAGACCAGGATTACAGACTGCCCAATGCTGGAAGTTACCTAGACATACACGTAAGACACGTTCTCTAATGTGAGCCTGAGGTTAAGGTAGGTTCCACTGATCTCAGTAGGAGACAGCAAAATCAAGGGACCAAAGGATCTGGAGTTGAGGTGTCTTCTAGCAAGCTAGTGCTTGTGGTTGAGGTCAGTGGGCTAGCCTGATTTGTGCAATCATTCTGCACTCTTCTCCTCAGCATGTGGCTGCTGGGTGACCCACTCAGGTCCATGAGAGCGAAGTATCATGTTTTGCAGGTGGAGACATGACGGCCACTCACATCCCACTGTGCAGAACATGGCCACCCGGACTTATGTAACCTTGAGGGATCCTGGGAAACATGGTCTCAAAGAGAGAACAGACTTGGGGCACAGTGAGTGGCATGTATCTACTGGGGGCCACAACACAGGTTGTCTTGCCATCTGGCTTTCTCCAGTCTTAGTTTTCAACTGGTTCAGAATGTGTGTGAGGAGGGGTACCATGTTGATACTGTCCTAGTATTATTGATATGAGTATTCCTTTGGTGATTTTTATTGGAATGAAAGGGAGGATTGGGAGATAGCTGAGACAAAGGAGGTAAAAGCAACTACTGGACAGTAAGTTAATAAGTCATAAGATGATGCCTATCATAGCTCAATGTTCTTGAAGGCAGATGTCTACCATTCTACCATTCTTTTGGTAATCCATTACTGGGGTCTGAACTCAGGGTCTTGCTAGACAGGCACTGTACTGCTAAACCAGGCCTCCAGACCTTTGTTGCACCAGCTGTTTTGAAATTAATCTTACTTCCCAACAGGAACAGATCTGGACTGCAATCTGCCCATTTATGTTTCCCATGAAGCTGGGTGGTTTGAGTGGTTTGTGGCTCAGGCTGGACTCAAACTCTGATCCACCCGATGTCAGCCTTAAGACTGCAAGCAGAAGGCTCCAGTTCCCAGCTCGCAAGTCATGCCATGGTCACATCAATGGAATGAGCCAACAGTTCATCTTTAGCTGGTAACTTTGTGTTTTCAGATTTTATTCATAATTGTAAACTTCACTATCCAGCTAGTGTTGGAGGGGAATAGGAAAGGATGGAGCATAGGAAGCGCAACTGGAGCACAAAGTTGTGGGATATTGTGAGAAGAAGGGGTGGAGGGTGCTCTCTGGGGCAGTCCAGGCCTGGTCAGGTGCCCATCAGGAGCACAAGTTGTCCACTGTCAGCACGAGGGGTTTTGGAAGCTCTTGTCTTATGGAGCCCTAAGCCATGACCCACACGACGTCTGTGCACTCTTTCGCCTTCCACCTCCACCACATGTTGTCACCTGAACGCTCAGACGTGGCAGCGGAGATGAAAATCTAGGGAACCTTTGTGTTTGGGCCAGCATCGTCCATAGACAACATGCCAGGACCTGTGTGCCCCGAGATAAAGTTCTCATGGTGGAATGTCTCCCCATGCATGGATTCACCGCCAGGACCGCGTGGCATGTGAGGTGATGATCCTGACATAGGAATTGGGACGCAGCTCTGAAAGTGGGAACTCGTAGAAGCAAGTCCTTTCTCTTTAGTGCTCAGCACCACCCTTTTCTGTTGTGTTTATTAGTTTGTCTACAAACAGCCCAGGGGCTCCTCCTCCATGGACATGTCAGAGGACAGGATGGAGCTGGCCACGTGTGGCCATAGGAAGCCATGAGGAGGCTGCCAAGTAGGGTGTAAGTGGTGATTATAAACATGGACTTTCCTACCCCACAGTCACTGCATGAATATCAGACATGGGGGAAACAGTTTCCGTTTGAGAACAATCCATCATTGGAAACCAAACTTTCAAGAGAAGATGAATTTGAAATGATTGAAAGTATGCTTAGATGATTATTCTTGTAGTTATATTGCATAAGACTTTGGGGATAGAAGGAGTGATGGGGAAAAACTAAGATTTGATTAAAAAAAACCTGAAAGGGTGCTTTGAGATTCGGGCCAGAGGCATCATGACAGTTACCTCTCATTGTACCTGTTAAGTGCAGCTACACTGCCTGTTGTAGTGTGCTTAGTTCTGTTCACCAGAGCAAGGGGCTATTACGTTTCCCATATTGCATAGTGGCAAATGGGAGACTGTGGTTAAGTAAGCTTCTTTGAGGTCACAGGCTAACCTGGATGGTATAGTGGAGAAGACATGGAAGTGGAGGCCAGAGGAGGAGCCGGTCTAGGGCTGAGTGAGGTGAAGATGAGTGGAAGTGTTGCTTGGAGACTTGTGGGCAGCTCCGCAGAGGTGGAGTCTGCAGGAGGAGTGAGCTTGCTTCCTCTCAGGAGAAGAGGCTGGAGATCGGGTCTTGAGGCCTTAGGAGTCCATGCTGAGGATGCAGAGGTGGGTTCTAAAGGCAACCGGGAAGACCTACAGTATCAAAAAACTAATTTATAGACTATTGACACACGATCGCTCTTGCTCCTGAGAGGACTGTGGATCAGAGAGGAGAAATTTGATACTAGGTTGAAAGTTACAGTAGTAAATCAGGTATCTTGGATACCATAGAAATTACAATGGAGAAAAGTGGCTAGCCTTAAAAAATCTTTTTTTTTATTTGTACAGTACACTTTAGTTTTTTTCAGAGTAGTTTCTGGTTTAAAGTCTCCACCTTATGTGAGTGAAGCTTATCCTAGTTTAGCATCTTGCATTAATGTGAAATATTTGTGATACCTGATAAACCAATACTGGGAAGTTACTGTTGCCCAAGGTCCATAGATCACATGAAGCTTTTCTATTTTTTGTGTCTTAGGTCTTTTTGTTTCCCTTTTGTCGCTTATGGGGCTTGAAGTCAGGGCCTGAACACTGTCCCTGAGCTCTTCTGCTCAAGGCTAGTGCTCTCACTTTGAGCCACAGCTCCACTTCTGGTTTTTGAATGATTAATTGGGGATGAGAGTCTCACAGAGACTTTTCTGTCTGGGTTGGCTTCAAACTATGATTCTCAGATCTCAGCCTCCTGAGTAGCTAGGATTACAGGCGTGAGCCACTGGCACCTGGCTGTCTTACTGTTGCTCACCAATAAAGAATGCCGGGAATTTACCATCATATCATAGTCATTTCACTGCTCTAAAAGTCCCCTGTGCCTCACTTGCTTATACTTTCCTCCTGTCTGGGAAGATCTAGAAGCAGTGATTCTCTTACAGTCTTAAGATTTCACTTTTCCAGACTGTTGTGTATTTGGAATTGTACAGTGTTTACGGATTTACTTGGCAGTAAGTGTTTCACGTACCTCCAAGTCTTTTTGTAGCTTGATACCTTATTTAAAAAATAAGCTTTCCTTTTCTTAGACTAATATTAGGTTCAGATCAAGAGGAAACAGGAAATGCATAGCTTTCTTCTGCCTCTGGCTCCTTTATAATAATATCATGAACAACATTCTCCTATAGGATGCAACCGAAGGAAAACTGGCTTCCAATTTCTGGCATGTGTGAATAATGCTGCTATAAATACTCGTGTAAATCTTTAACTCATTTGGAGCTCAGACCTATGAGCATGATTATTGTCCCATATGGTAAGACATTGATTAGGCTTGTGAGAAAATATCAAACCGCCTTCCTCTCAAAGTGGCCACATCCGTTTGTATTGTCACCAGCAAGGAGTGAGAGCTCCTGTTGCTCTGCATCTTTGTCACCATTTGGTGTTGTTAGTAGCTTGGATTTTAGCCATTTTAACAGCGTGTGATGATATTTCACTGTCGCTTTAATTTGCACCTCCTTAATCACAGATACTGATGAGAAGTGTTTCTTGTCTTGTTTTGCTATCTGTGACTCATCTTTGAGAAAACTTCTGTGGAGACATGGTGCTCTTTTTAAAAATTGTTTCCTTTTGAGTTTTAAAGAGCTCTTTTTATGGCTGGGCATGGGAGGGACAGGATTGTAGTCCTTCATTAGACATGTTGTGCTCATTTGAAAAATTATTGTTTCTTTTTGAGTTTGGACCTGAGGTTGGGGGATGGGAGGAAGGACAGGATTGTAGTCTTTCATTAGACATGTGTTTACAAAGATATTCTCCAAGTTTGTAAAATATATTTTCATTTTCTTAATAATGTCTTTTGTAGAAAAGCAAACCTATCAGCAATCTCTATCTTAAGTATATAGAAATATATTCATGTTTTCACATGTAGATCCTGATTTTCCAGCACAACTTGCCAAAAAGACCATTCTTTCCACAAATTGAACGTCTCCTTTTCCAGTGATCAGTTGGTAATAATTATGGGCATCTATTTCTGGGCCCTCTAATATGTCTTATTGATCAGTTCATTCTTTCACCAGTCCCACACTTTCTGGATTATTGAAGGTAGTTTACAGTAAGTCTTGAAGTCAAGGAGTGCCAGTCCCTCTGTTCTCACTTACTATTGTGCTGGTAATCTGTGTCTTGCCTTGCTATGTGAATTTGAGGCTCAGTTTACCAATATACACAAAATGGTGACTTGTTTGGCTTTCAATTGGCACTGTAGAAAACTTACAGATGAGGTTCTGAAGATCCAACATTATGACAATATTGATGTTTGTCTACCTAAGAACATTAAAAAATTCATACTTAAGATCCTTTTGAATACTTTTCAGTGCTGTGATTTTTCTCAAATAGACCTTGTTTTATAGAGTTATTGTTGATTCAATTTCTTTGATAGGCATTTCTATTCAGTTTGCCTAATTCTCCTGTGAGTTTTGATAGACTGTCTTCTATACGATCAACATATCCACATTTCATCTAGTTTTTCAACTTTGTGGACTTAAAATCACCTTAATATCACTTTATCATCCTTTTAATGTATATAGGATCCATAGCTATTATTTTTATAGCTCATAGTAATAATTTGTTTCTTTAATATATTTATTTATTTGTCATTGGGGCTGTATATTCCTTTTTTCTGAATAAGTATTTATTGTCAAAGTGATGGATTACAGTTTCATATGTAAGGCAATGGGTACATTTCTTGTACAATTTGTTACCTCCTCCCACTTTCCCTCCCTCCCTCCCTCCCTCCCTCCCTCCTCCCACTTTCCCTCTCCCATTTATTTTTAAATTTGCCCATTTTATACATATTTTAAAGACATAGTTTTGCTTTATCAAAGTTTTCTATTTCATGGTTTCAATAGCACTGATTTATGCTCCATTTAAAAGTTTTAAAATTCTATTCATTTTAGATTTAATTTGTCCTTCTTTTTCTTGTTTCTGTAGGTATGTTAAAATATTAATTTTAGATCCATTTTGTTTCCAAACACATGCATTAACTGTTCAAAGATTTCTTCTAAGCCCTGCTTTTTATGTATCCCAAAAAATTTTGATAAATTTCATTTTTGATTAGTTCAAAAGAGTTAAAATTTCTCTGAAGAATAATTTTTTGTGTTATTTTAACAACATGGTGTTTAATTTCCAGATACTTGGATTTTCTAATTTTCCTGCTCTTATTGACCGGGAGTTTAATTCCAGTGTGGTCTGAGAGCATAATTTTCTTGGCTGTTATTCTAAAATTTGCTAAAACATATACGTTTAAAAAATTGCCAGTGATGTACAAAGGGATTACAGTTTCATATGCAAGTCAGTGAGTACATTTCTTATAAAACTTGTTGCCTCCTCCCTCATTTTCTCCCACCTCCCTCCTCCTCAGTCCTCCCCCACCCCCGTGTCCAGTTGGTTTACAGCATACAGTTTTGGAAGTATGGCTGTTGCATTGGTTGGCCTTTTACCCTTTGTCTCTCCACTTTGATGTTTCCCTACTTCCAATAAATGCAAGCATATACATTTTTTTCTGACTCGGAATCTCTGTATGGATGGATGCTTGGGTAAGCTTGGTGTGTTTCTCCTGTTACTGAATAAACGAGTCTGTGAATGTCAACTAAATGCTGTTACTGAAGTGCATGTAGTGCATTTCAGCTTTCTATATCGTTCCATCTACCAAAATGAAATTTATTGAACTGAATTTGCCATTTCCTGGTAGAAAGGGGATATGTACGCCAATGAGAGCCTTTTATCTAGATTATATAAGTTCGTGTAAACCATGTTCAACACAGGGGAAAGTTTCAAATACCAGATAAAAGTTGTTTCTCTGTTGCACTGTTTGAGGATAAATTCCTTACTTAATGTTCCATCACCCTTGAACACTTCAAGGTATATTTTCTATAAACCAAGACAGCTACATCATGCTTACAAACCCTATCAGGAACATACACACACACTTGCCTGTGTCTCCAAACATTATGCCCATAGTCATTTCCATATATAATTGACTATATTAAAAATCAAAGTGAACACACCTCATCAGGCAGGCCATCTAGCTTCATCTCTACCCTGCCAGAAAGCTCTGCGGTTTCATCCCACTCTGTGGCAAAGTCACTGTATCTCCCCATCGCTGCCTCCGCACACTGATAGTTGATGCCTACTTCGCTCAGTACCAACTAAAGGATTTTTTAAACGGAATGTTCAGGAAGGAAAAGCGGGGAGAAGGGAAGGCAGCTTGTGGAGGAACTAATGAATAAATTGGAGCCAGAAGAGGACTTGGTGGTTGATCAGATATGGGAGTGCAGGAGGAACACAGGCAGTATTACAGAGAGAACTGAAGAGCAATCAATTTGGGGCCTATGGTATGGGCCCGGAATGGTGAAAATGACGCCCCCAAAGAGAAATCTCGTTTAGATCATTGATTTGTTGCTCACCAGATTACCCATAATATTTGAAGAGATGGAAAAGCACGGTGTTCCCCCCAGGAACATGAATATAAATAAAAAGAGAAGCTATCCCAAGAAGTCTGGAAAGCCCTCTACTTTAAGAGATGGACAGGGCTCTGGGCCATAACAGAAAAGGAACAGCTTGTAAAATGTCATGCGAATCTAAGAAAGGGAATTTTTGAAGTCAGTTAACTTTCTTAGGTCGACTGAATCTGCTACTGAGATGAGCTCAGAAGCATGCCTCCTGATAGAGAAGGTATAAGTAGTAAGGTGGTCAAAGTAGTCTAATGAAAAGGGAATGCTTAGTGTCAAAGTAAGTGTAGTGGCTGGTTCAAGAAATTCATGAAGCAGAAGAGAGAATAAGGAATCTTAATTGGCAAGGTAGATAGTCAAGGTTCACAAGAGTGAATCGCTCAAATTCAAATCTTGATGAGAGAAGTTGAAGACCACAAGCTGAGGAGAAGATCTGTGTCTAATGGGACAAAGGGCAGTTAATTCATACTTGATGGAGGACAAGTGTGATTTGCAAAATAATTTTTTTTGCCAGTCCTGGGCCTGGGACTCAGGGCCTGAGCACTTCCCCTGGCTTGTTTTTGCTCAAGGCCCACACTCTGCCACTTGAACCACAGCACTGCTTCTGGCCTTTTCTATATATGTGGTACTGAGGAATCGAACCCAGGGCTTCATGTAGGGGAGGCAAGCACTCTTGCCACTAGGCCATATTCCCAGCCCCATGCAAAATAATTTTAATGCATCATTATATGATACTATGCATTGAGATTCTGATTGCAAGAGTCTGGACTGAGCCTTTCTCTACCTTGTCAAGCTCCCTGGGTGTTGAGGTATGTATTTCACAGATGATGTTCTGAGAAACAAAAGCAAAGAAAAGACCCTTGAGCACAATGGTGGGGGAGGGAAAGAGAGTGAAGAGGGGAGAGAGAAGGAGAAGGGGAGGGGGGAACAGAGGGCAGAGGAGAAAAGACAGAGGGAAGGGGATGAGAGGAAGGGAGAGAAACACCTTGACTAACAGAACAGGCATCTATTATTTGGAGATAGAAAGTTTAGTCGTGGTTCTTGTCTTAGTATATTCTAGTTTTTCTAAGAAATAAGGTGAATTTCTCTCCTGAGAGTAAGAGTTTCATATTTGAAGAGAATAGAAAGACTGTAAATAGGGATCACAAAAAACGGAATACAGTGCATTACTGCAGAATGGAGGATTTCTGAGAAATTTCCAGAGCTTAGTTGAGGCTTATAGACCATGAATTTCTACTAGGGCCATCACCTGTAGTGTTTTGCAAGGATCTCTAACCAAGCTCAACACCAAGAAAATCTGTTTCTTGAAGTTTGGAAGGTAAAGAAGATAGTGAAGGAAGGAATTGCATTTAGTGCCCAGAAAAATATTATAGTGCTGAAATCTAAATGAAGAAGCAAAGGCAACAGAATGCTGAGGGGGCAAAGGAGAGGACCCAAAGAGCAGAGATCTCAGCGAAGCCCAGCTGGGAGGCCAAATCTTGGCAGCCATGAAGGGAAATATCAGATTGGAAAGCTTCTGAATTTCAGTCGTGCTGGATTGTAAATGGTGTAACATGTGGTCAGGGGCGGGTTGGGAGGGATGTAGCTGAGTGGAAAGGCACTGAGGATGAAATAGGTTACAAATGGGGAAGCCAGGGCCTTTGGTGGGTTGTATTCAACAGTTTTATATTTCTAGCACTGAAGAACTAGATGATGCAACTATGGGTATTTTGAATGTGCTTATAAAATCAGTTCGTTAACTTCTGTAGAGAATGAATTTGCATATGCAAGGCGACCTTTGAATGATAGAATGACTCTCCTCAAGAATCCAGAACCCCAGAAACTTAACAACTTAAGATTTCTTGACACTGCTTAAGGTAAGGACAGCTTAGGTAAAAGTTCTAAATATAATAGAATTGTTTTTTTCTTTCATAGTGATCGACTCAAAAATGGCTGTATAACAGTATTTTTATGAGTATGGTCTTCAGATAATCCTGCATAGCAGTCACTTGGGGGGCTGGGCGCCAGGGACTCATGCCTTTAACTCAGGAAGCTAAGATCTGAGGATTGTGGTTCAAAGACAGCCTGGGCAGGCAAGTCAGTAAGACTTTTATCTCCAGTTGGTCACCAGAAAACCAGCAGTGGTTCTGTGGCTCAAAGTGCTAGCCTTGAGTAAAAAAGCTCAAGGACAGGACCCAGGCCCTGAGTTCAAACCCTATGTCTAATTAAAGGGAAAAAAGTTACTTGGGGATTAAAATACATGCCCCTTGGGACAACTTAAATCCATTTATAAAGTTGAGTAGGGGGTTGATTTGGGTAGAGGTGGAATCTATATTCTCAAGTAATTTTCATCAAATGCTTATGTTTATACTAGACATCGACACACTTGCATCTACATCTACTTTTTTTTATATTATTGGGGTGAATTTAGGGCTTGTGTTTGCTCAGCAAGTACTCTATCACTTGAGTTCACTCTCAGCCCTTTTTACTTTAGTATTTCTTTTTTTCTCCAAGTAGATTCTTGCATTTTGACCTTGTTCAGCCTTGGACATGGTCTTCCTATTTCTCCCTAGTAGCTGATATTACAGGTGTGTACCACCATGCATGGCCAATGTGGGTGCTGTCAAAGTGTGAGGGGCATGCAGGTCTGTGTGTCACATGGCTGGGATTCACACGCGGAGCTAAAACCCCTGAAATAGCGCTCTATGTTTCATCTTCATTCTGGCAACCCTGCCTTCGTTTCTTGCACAAATGCAAATATAGATCACACTAGAAACATGGAAGGAACATTTAGTTTTCTAAAAGGTACAGGATGTTCTCCTGAGGATTTTAGCAATATATTTGTACAGAACATACTTTTAAACTGTGGATCTGCTTCCATATTAACTACCTCCCAGTGATGTCATCATCTAAGAACTGTAGAAAACAGGTATCTTCACTTAGAAAATAGCTTAAAGGAGTGTATATTCATCAAGGTGACTGACAGTTAAAATGTTTCAAATGTCACAAGGACCAGTACTACATTCTACTTTGAAGAAGAATTCAAATGTTCTAATTAACATACTTATCTTTGACATTTTTCAGTCTCACTTTCTATGTCCCTGGGGCAATTACAGACATTAAGCTTCTAAACTGAAAAAGCTGATATTCACTCTTCTCTCCTTTTTTTTTTTTTTTTTTTTTTTAATACTTCAGTCAGCCCCATGTAGTTCCTCAGCTAAGCTGACCTATATTGTTGATGCCATGTATGGAAGGAAATCAAGAATTACCCCAACAATTTTGTTTCACGCTGCAAGAATCAAATATAAAAGTACTGGCTATTTTACTTCAAAGTGAACTGTAATTTTCTTTTTCTTGGTTCTCTTATTTCAACCATTCTCCCTTTATTTCTTCAAGTTTCTAATGCATCACATTTATTCTTAAATTTCATTTCCTGTTCAGCTTTAGGAGGTAACCCTTGATACTTGCTTCAGAACATACTTGATTATTCTCCAGCCCCTCCTACCACTGCATTTTAGAAAGATTGAGAGAAGTAGCTGGAAAGTTGCCCTGCAAGTTTTCATTTTCTATCAGGTTTCAACTTCCTTGACCAGGTAGTACTGTGATAACAAAAGAAAAAGAAGGCACAAGAACTATAATGGTCAGTGTCTGTATATCTATATAGTTTTATTCACACAGGCATTGTGCCTTTGTGTTTCTCCCCTTGAGTATCCTATTTTGGTCTCGACTGTGTGTGTGTGTGTGTGTCTAGAATCCTATATAATTTATCATGTCCTGGGATATTTTAGCTCTAGTTTTCATATATGAGAAAAACCATGAGCTGTCTCTCTGAGCTTGGCTTACCTCATTTAACATGATTTGTTGTAGGTCCATCCAATTTCCCTGCTAATGACATAATATTCTTTCTAATGGCTCTGTAAAATTCCATTGGGTATAGGTACCACATTATTTTTTTGGATTGTAGAGCATCTGGGCTAATACATAGCTTGGCTATTGTGAACAGTGCAGCGATGAATACGAATGTGCATGTGTCTTTTATAGTCTCGTGGCTTGTGATGCTCTGGGTAGATGCCCAAAAGTGGTGCGGTAGAGTTGTAGGGAAGATCTAAGTTTAGCTTTTTGAGGAACCTCTAGCCTGCTGTCCAGAGTGACTGTACTAGTTTGCATTCCCACCAACAGTGTAATAAGGTTGCTTCTTCCCTAATTCCTGCCAACATCTGTTGTTATTCAAACTTAGAATGTTCACCAATTTAACTGGGGTGAGATGGTATCTCAGAGTTGGTTTGACTTGCATTTCCTTTCCGGTCATGACCAATTTTGAAGCAATACTTTGTGCTGGAATATGTGCTGCATTTTCTATGATCATTACTGAAAATACATTATCTTGGAATTATGATTTACAATTTATCAATAAAAATAGTGGAGAACAACTGGCAGTTAACTTTATAATTTATCTCAAAGTGTTTACAATAAAATATTTTCAAGAAATCATTGCAGACAAACATCATATGTCCTTTTTTACAATAATGGGTTTTAGACTAAACTCTAGGATTTGGTATTCAGAATATGTTGCCCAGGGTAAAATCTATAATTATGTATCTCAAGGATAATACTGTTATCATGCATCCTGTTATAACCTTAAGTCCACCTCTGGACTTGGAATGACCCAATGACCTTGTCATTTGAAGTAACTGGGAGTGGAGGAAAGTGATTGTTGGACAACCTCAGATGAAGAATTCTAGCTCCATTTTATAGTGCACTGCATTTGCTGGTGCTGTTTCTATACAATGAAGCAACAGGTTTGTAGAAAGTAAGAAAATAAATAAAATATTAAACCTCTTTAATTAAAAAAAATAAAAACCACAGCAGCAGCAGCACAGTATCACATCATCACTGTAGTCCTGACGTAGTCCTGACGCCTCAGGAGGCTGAGATCTGGAGGGGCAGGGATCGGAGCCAGCACGAGGAGAATGTCTGTGAGACTCCATTGTCAATTAACCAGCAAAAGGCTGGGCTGGAACCAGGCACTGAGAGCTGAGGATTTGGGTTTGAAGTCAACCCAAACAGACAAATCTGACTGTAGTTCAAACTCGATACTAGCAAAAAGACAGCCAAACAACCAATCAGGTAAACATACTAGCCACCAAAGAATACATAAGTCTCCAAGAAGTAAAGAACTCTCCTTTCCTATTATTTCTCCGTATGTCGTTTATGTTTTCAATATTTACATATTTCCTTTCTCTTATTATACAAATGGGTTAGAAATCAGACAACCTAAGAAAACATCTTTCAACTATAATCCTGTGTCATTTTTTCTTTTACAGTTAACTTCTCAAAGGAGTCCTAAAAGTTTGCTTTAGAAGAAATCTACAGGTCCTCAGGCTCATCTTGTAGGAGGCATACACATGCATACATACGCACATACATACATACATGCTTACATACAATCCAGCTGAGGCAGGAAAATTCACTTGCTACCAGGGCTGTTAGCCAGACTGAAATAATTAAATTAGGAAGCTAAAAAAATTCCTATCACAAAAGATTTCCCACTAGATATTACTTGTTGTTGAGTGTTGGTGATTGTTGGCTTCTATTACAATGTTAGGATCTGAGTCTCTATTCACCTTATCAATAAAACATTTTCTAGTTCGCTTACTAATTATTGTTTTTAAATTTTTGCCATTAGATGCAGGCAAAAGAGATCCCCACACTGTATTTCATTGGTAGAAATGTTATGTGGAGCTTTAATACGTGTCTATTAACATCTACTACTTCAGAGTATAATTTGATACCTTACTTTTTCTTCATTTCTTTATTGTCAGAGTGATGTACAGAGTTACAGTTTCGTATGTAAGGCAATGTATTCATTTAATTTGATAACTTTCTATAGTTGTATAAAATCATCAAACTTCTACCATCATCATCACCCAGTTTCCTCCTCTTCATTTTAGATAAACACTAGTCCGTCTTATATGGTTATTTTTGTTACATTTTGTAGTTTTTGCGTCTGAATTCTTTCACATAGTGCTATAGTTTAGATTTCAAATGTCCAGGTATTCAAGGCCCTTCAAGAGGCAGGGCCTAGAGGGAGCTCAGTTCATCAGAGCCTACCCTGGAAGGGGATTGTGGGAACTAAATCTTCTCACTGTCCTTTGCCTCCTAGCTGTACGAAACGGTCATGCCAGTATGTACAACCTTGCTACATGCCCAAAGCAACAGGACCAACTCAACTCTTCGTGGAGTGGGACCTCAAGAACTGACAGGTAACAAGCCACTTTTATTTATAACTTGATTCATTATAATGACAGAATCTTGATTAAAGTGCTTTTGAGGTTTGTCTAGATTGTTCCATTATTAGCAGTATGCCATTATCATTCAAGGCCAAACAAAGGGCTTTTGTGTTGTTTCTAGTCTTGAACTGTTGTAAAACTGCTGTAACTATTTGAATGTAAGTTTTATGTGACCATATGTTTTTATTTCTGAACTTTGAAGTCTTATGATGAATAGATATTTAATCTTAAAATGCCTAACTTTTCCCCAAAGTTGTTACACCATTTTATTATCTGACCCCCAATAAACCTGTGAGTTCTCAGAGCTCCATGCTTGAGAATTCTTGTCAGCACTTAGCAATAGACTTTTAATTTTAGTCATTCCAGTGAACATGAATGGCAACTCTTTGTAATTTCATTTTAATTTCTATGATGACCTAGCGAGTTTGAGCATCCTTTTATGTACATGTACATGTTTTCTTGTTTTGTTTATTTGCTTTGCTTTAACAATTGGTAAGAGTCTTTATACATGCTAGATACAATATTTTCATCTACACTTTTTTTTTTTTTTTTTTGGCCAGTCCTGGGCCTTGGACTCAGGGCCTGAGCACTGTCCCTGGCTTCTTCCCGCTCAAGGCTAGCACTCCGCCACTTGAGCCACAGCGCCGCTTCTGGCCATTTTCTGTATATGTGGTGCTGGGGAATCGAACCTAGGGCCTCGTGTATCCGAGGCAGGCACTCTTGCCACTAGGCTATATCCCCAGCCCCTCATCTACACTTTTTAAAGAAAATTTGTCATTTTAATTCTAGGTCTATAACATTTTTGGTTGTTTGATATATAGTTTTAGGAAAGGATCAATGTAATTTTTAGAGGCTATAGATATGTAATTGTTGAAAGGTAACTGGTGAAGTTTGTACTTTCTGAACTGAGTACAATAATCAGTTGACTAAGAACATGTGTGTTTATTTTTGTTTTCTATACCACTCAATTAACCTCCTTGGGTTCAATTTGCTCTTCCTTTTCTATTGTTTTAAACTGAAATCTTAGATCATAGATTTACTACTTACATTTTTTCCAAATACAAATATTTAATTTTAAAAGGGGCCTTTCAATATTATTTTAGCTACATCCTACAATTTGACATATTTGCCTCTTCATTGTTTTAAACACTGTATTTCCTGTTGCTGAGTACACTTAATATCTTTAAGACTGCTACATTTTGTGACAAATAACAAGATTGCAGGTTTTCTGTATTCATCCATTGATGGACCATTAGATCGACATCGTATTTGAATGCTGACATTCTTGTTTTCCTTTACCTTTTTTGGATTCAGTTTCTACATATGCACATGCGCGCTTTAGCGCACACACACACACACATTGGTTTCTTATAATTACCTTGGTCATAATTTACCAAGGGTAAATATTGTTTTCTCCATTTGTATATCAGAAATACAATTGAATGCTACCCAAGGGCTCGTGGCTTTGAAGTGGTAAAGCTGCAATGGAAACACAGGTCTTCTCACTTCGAATCTGCTGTTCTTTCTCATGTTATTTTGCTTTGTCACGGATTTGGCTATTTAATTTCAAAATCCTCATTCCATTTAGTGTTCTGATCCTTGTGAGCACTTCTTTCATCAAGAGTTACACTGAAACAATTATTGGAAGTTTAAATATCTGATTCAAACTGTGACTCATGGGTTGCTGCCAGTTTTTTTGCAAAGTGCTTTTCAATAATTCATGATACCTTAAACATGGAAACCTGCTGCCTAAATATAGCACGAGAAAATGTGCTATGGTGCTTAGTTAAGCCAAACGTGGTGTATTTAAGTACATTAAAGTTCTCTTTCGCCTTATGTAAATACATCCAATGTCACTCATTTGTTTTTGCAGAATGCTTTAAAAATAACCCTTATTGAAATACACCAGTACTTGGTAAGCTGTTCTCTGAGCTTGTAATATTTGTGTTAGAATTTTGCAAATCTAGCCCTCAGAGCTTTCTTTTTGTTTAGTTGACAAGAATACAGGCAGGCTTTAGTTGTTCAGCTTCTCTGTTGATTATCCTTGCAAGCCAAAGGAGAAAGCGCTAATGGTCATGGGAAAAAAATCTGTAAAGAAAAGTCATGGGATCTGAAGACAGATGTTGCTTAGCCTGCAACAAACTTGATTTTCCTGGGGTTCACAGCAGTCTTGGCCAGCCTGAATTCTGAGGGCCTCTGGGAAGTCCTGGGCAGGACTGTGGACAGGGACATCAAAGTTCTAACGCTTTGGGTGTTGAGACCCAAAGCCACTCTGGATGATGTTCCTAAAGAACAAGCATTCACTGGAACCACAAGATAACCTCACTGAGTCTGTCACTGGGGTTTGTCTCACCTTGCCTTCTTCTAATGGTTATATTTCTGCCTGATACTCAGGTCTTGAACTGGCCTTGGTGCCCGATCCTGGCTAAGGCTCATCTCAAGACTGCTTATTGGAACAGTTTAATATGACAACAGTAACCAGGTAAGCATGTCATTCCCTTTATGAAAACACATTAGTTTTATTTGACAGAAAAGCAATATAGCATGCGTATGGCTGAGTTAGCATTGGGAAGTGTTTTAACCCTGCATCATATCTCTGCTCATTTTTATTTATATCATGTAGTCACTTTTCTTAAACAGATAATTTTTAGCTCAAGTTTTTACATGGAAATTTTTCCTTATGATTTATTATAAATCACAGACTGGAATTAAAATGTCTTTCTGCCTGGTCAAAAGCCTTTGAATTTGCATAGCACCAAAGCATAACTATCCTGCATAAAAATTTGGATGAGGGAAGTTGGGTGTAGAAGAAGAAAAAAATTCTTCATTTAGCTCCTATATACCTTATATTTATGAGAGAGAATAGACGCATTTGATGTTAGATAGCCAAAGGGTTTCATCAAAAAGAGGTTAAAAATAGACCCAAAGATCAGTGGAACAGACTAGAAAACCCAGAAATAAAACCATATACTTAAAATTGTCTGATTTTTGATGAGAGAGCCAAAGATACACAGTTAAAAATAGATAGCATCTTCAATAACTGGTGTTAGGAAAACTGGGCATCCATACGCAGAAAACTAAAATTGGATTTCTGTTGGTCATCATGTACTAATATCAACTCAAAGTGGATGTGGATCAAACACCTCAGCGTCAGACTTGAAACTTTGGGATCACTGCAAAAGAGAGTAGGAGAAACACTTGAACTCCTAGGTATAGGTAGAAACGTTTTGAAAAGAATCCCGGGGATAGCTGATAGAGGAGAGACTTGACAAGTGGGACTACATCAAAAAAAGTTTTTGCATGGCTAAGCACACAGTTACTAAGCCAGAAAGATAGAAAACAGACTGAGAAAATCTTTACCAGCAGTATATCAGACAAAGGCCTAATATCCAAAATATACAAGCAACTCAAGAAAGAAACCTCTCTCAAACCTAATATACTGATTACTAAATGGGCAAGGGTTGCTAAGGAGAGATTTCTTAGAAGAAGAGGTAAAAATGATCAAAAACAAATAACAAAAAAGCACAAGGAAATGCTCATAATCACTGGCCATAAAGGAAGTGCAAATCAAAACAACTCTGAAATAACCATCTCACCCCAGTTAGATTGGCCAACTTGTGAATTCAGACAACAACACATTTTAGCATGGATGTGGGGGAAAGGGAACCCTACTGCACTGTTGACTGGAATGTACACTAGTACAATCATGTTGGACAACAGTCTGGAGACTCCTCGAAAAACTAAACATGGACCTTCCCTACAACCCAGCCATACCCTTCCTGGGCATCATGAGAGCCAGGATACCATAAGAACACTGGCACATGCATGTTCATTACTGCACCATTCACAATAGCCAAGTGGTAGAAACAGCCCAGGTGCCCTACAATAAATGAGTGGAACCAGAAATGTGGTACCTATACACAGCTATTAGAAAGAATAATATGTCATTTGCAGGGAAATAGGTGGACCTAGAACAAATCATGTTTAGTGAGGTAAGCCAAACTTAAGATACACAAATGGTGCATGTTTTCTCTCATATGTGAAAGTTAGATTGAAAATGCACTGGAATATGTGAAATTACATGGGAAGATAGGGGAAGGAGGACTGGCAGAGAGGGGATGAATGAAAGGAAATTGCTCACTATCTAATGCATGTAAATGTAATCCCTCTGTACCTCACCTTTATGATAACAATAAAGCAATTTTTCAAAGAAGAGTAAAAACCTGATGTTGCTCGACTTTGGAGCTTACCTATCATTTAAAGAACAGGTTGTAAACTAGAAAAATGTGATTAGAAAAAGGAAATGCACATATAGGCTTTTAGCAGTGGTAAGTGGCAAGTGTCATTTAGTAAGGTTTTGTTCACTCAGTTGCATTTCAGTTCTGTCTCCCTTTCTTGTGGTAGGGCTTGCTCTCCTCCTGCTGCAGGTTTGGGAGAGGAATGAGGGAATCCTTCGTGAAAGGAAATGAATGCTCTGCTCTCAGGCTCTCGTGGTTCCTTTTCCTCAATTGCTGTAGCTCAAAATGATCCATATGTCCAAGCGACATACTTGAGGGTGGCATATTCTGATGAATCGACCTCAATGGAGCCACTCTTCACACTCCTAAATCTGCCCTTCTTTTAGGAAACTGGAGAAATCATTATTATCTCTTTGATTCCCACTCATTCCTGGCTTGGTGAAAGTATCCAGCAAACCTATAGTAATAAGAAAACCCTTATTTTCTTCTGTCAGCATAGATGATAGACACGAATGCTAGGTCAAAGGACCTTCAATTCATAAAATTCAGAGCCCTGACTGGCATCAAAGGCCCTCGACATCCCCAGTCCTGAGTCTCACTAACGCCTAGTTTGGTTTCAGAAGGAACCATTGAGGATTTGCTTGTTTACATCCAGTCAGTGTCCTTGCAACTTTCAATGTCAGGTTACTAAACAGTGCAGATCAACTGCCGGGGAATAGATTTCCTTGAGGCTACCAGGGGCATGCTGGGAGAGCAAGTGAGGGGTGCTTTAAACCTGAAGGCTGCCTTTTTTAGATGCCTGCTAGTTGATTCTGATTTGAAACTGACATGTCTTCAGTTAAAAAAAAACAACCACCAACTCATGGCGGCTCCTTCCGTTTACAGATGTTTTTAATCGCTCCTTACATTTCTTCATGAGGCACGTGCCCCTTGGTTAATCCCAGGGGAGCAACCACAGGGGATTCAAGGAGATTTTGCCAGGATGGACTCAGCAAAGCCTCTTTCAATTTGGGGTCATTAAAGACATTTAATATTTCTAATTTGTGAGTTCAAGTTGATTTCTGTGAAGAGCTTCTTTTCACCTAAAGCGCACGCCATTCATTCACTGACTTTGACACCATCCATTTTGCATCTTTCTGTATGTCTCATAGACATTTTTAGGGCATCGACATCCTGCTGTAATCACAACAGCCATAACCAACTTCCAGCTACTTTCCTGTGCCTGCGATGGCCTTCTGTACCTCACTCCTGCTGACAGTTTTAAGGAGAAATCTGCCTTTGAGTTCCTTGTATTGATGCCACCTAGAAGATTCTAACTTGTCAGAGCCTGTCAAGCCAGGTATGCAATTGGGAAATAGTGTTTTAGGGCTGTTTGGTGAATGAAATAATGCTGAGAAAGCAAAGAGGATGAAAGGCATTTCAAAGAGAAGGAATAAGAAAATGGGAAGTAAATGGGATACTTGAAAATATGAGCTATTTGTTTATTTTGACCTGAATATAGATGGAATAGAATTTTAGGATACAAGGTCATAAAGATAGACAAGACCAAAGCCCTGACAAAACTCTTCTCCTTTGCCCACACTTTACTCAGCTCTTCTTGTATTTCTCTTTTCTGCTAGTCCCCAACCTTGAGCTCTGACCATGACCCATTTAGTTCAGTTGCAGTAAGATCCCTGTTTTGTCTGTAGCAGAAATCCCATAGCCAGCCTTAGCATTTGATCACCTTGACCTACCTGCCTTCAGCAAAAATACTATTGAATCAGCTAGCAAGAATCTCATCAACTTTGATATTTCCCCTTAATAATTTTCTGTTAATCCTACCTTCATCTCGGGTTATACATCTACCTTGTTGCTTGGAAAACCCAGCCTGATCTCATTACCTCCTACTACAAAAATCCTACTGCAATAGCCTGCCTTGAATAAAGGCAGACTTATACTCCTTATGGTGTCATAAATATTAAATATACATACAAATACGTGTGTGTGTGCATGCGCGCACATGTGTATGCCAGTCCTGGGGCTTGAACTCGGGGCCTGCGTATTATCAGTGAGCTTTTTCACTCAAGGCGAGTGCTCTACTAGAGCCACAGCTCTACTTCTGGCTTATTTGATGGTTAACTGGAGATAAGAGTTGCACAAACGTTCCTGCTTGGGCTGGGTTTGGCCCTCTATGCCCTTGCAGCCTCCTGAGTGGCTAGGATTATAGGCATGAGCCCCAGCGCCTAGCCCATAAGTATACCCTTTTCTCTGACAAAGCCATATAACTTTAACATCAGGCATTATCTAATGAATTGTCATATGTAAAGCAGGATTAGTCAAAGCTGTGGGAGTTTCTAGTGGATGACAGATGATTAGAAAAACACATACAGGAAATGATGGGTGGACTGAGCATTAATTTAAGGCTGAACAGGATTTTTATGTCAAAGACTGATAGAAGAATTTGCCTCCATGGGTTTAAGTGATCAGTAAAGACTGAGTGTAGGGCTGGGAATATGGCCTAGTGGTAAGAGTGCTTGCCTCCCATACATGAAGCCCTGGGTTCGATTCCCCAGCACCACATGTATAGAAAATGACCAGAAGTGGCACTGTGGCTCAAGTGGCAGAGTACTAGCCTTGAGAAAAATAAAGAAGCCAGGGACAGTGCTCAGGACCTGAGTCCAAGGCCCAGAACTGGCCAAAAAACAAAACAAAAAAAAAATGAAGTGGTGCTTTGGCTCAAGTGGGTAGAGTGCTAGCCGTGAGCAAAAGAAACTCAAGGACAGTGCCCAGGCCTAGAGTTCAAGCCCAAGGACCTGCTTCAAAAAAAAAAGACTGAGTGTAGCTTGGTAACCCATTTATTTTTTCAATTTTTTATTATCAAACTGATGTACAGAGAGGTTACAGTTTCATACGTTAGGCATTGGATACATTTCTTATACTGTTTGTTATCTTGTTCCTCATACCCCCCACCCTCCTCCCCCTTTTGGTAACCCATTTAAAACATACCATTTAGCTTGAGGTACAGCACAAATTCTAGAGTTTGTGGGGCTTTTTTCTTTTCTTTTCTGTTGATGGTCCTAGAGCTTGAACTCATAGCCTAGCCACAATTTCCTAAGTTCACTTGTTAAGCTATGTATTTATTTTTTGGTGCTGTTTATATAGGCCTTGAAATCAGGGTGTATTCCCAGCAAGGACTTGTTGTTCTTGTTCTTCTTCTTCTCCTCCTCCTCCTCCTCCTCCTCCTCCTCCTCCTCCTCCTCCTCCTCCTTCTCCTCCTCCTCCTCCTCCTCCTCCTCCTCTCCTCTTCTCTTTCTTTCTGTGTCAGTCCTTGGGCTTGAACTTAGGACCTGGTCAATGTCCCGGAGTTTTTGCTGCAGGCTTCATTCTTTGAGCCACAGCTCAGCTTCTGTGGTTCTATGCTTGTTTTGGGTTTAATTGGTGGCTCATCTATGAAGGTAAGGTCACTACATCGGTGCCTGAAATTGGAAGACTGGGATTCAAAAACAGCTCAGGCAGGTAAATCCATGGGACTCATCTCCATTTAGCCTCCAAAAGAGAGCAGGTAGTTGAGTGCTACCTGAAGCAAAATAGTTCTGTTTCAAGGCCTGAGTTCAAGACCTAGGACCGACACACACACACAGACTCAGTAATTCCTATTGGACTTTTCTGTGTGGGTTGGCTTAGAATTGAGAGCTTCAGGTTCTGTCTTTTGTGTAGATTGAGCTGCAGGGGTAAGCCACCAGCTCTCTGCTCATTTTAACATCTGTAATTTCCTAGTGCTCTTCCATTTGAGCCATACCACCACTTTCAGCTTTTTCTGTGTATGTGGTGCTGAGGAATCGAACCCAGGGCTTCTTGCATACAAGGCAAGCACTCTACCACTGAGCCACATTCCCAGCCCACTCCAGTTTTATTTTTGTTGTTGTAGTTGTTATAATGACATCGGTGATGTAGAGTGGAGTTACCGTTTCATTAGCAGGTGATGAGGGTATTTCTTTCTGCAGGATTGCCTCCCAAAGTATTCCCCCTCCTTCCTAGGGGCCGTTCAGCGCTGAGAACGCTGTCTTTCTTTTATGACCCTATTGCCCTGGTACCTGACTGTTTACAAAGATGTGATCCTGACTCCTTAGCAACCAGGAGAAAAGGAACACATGGTTCCTGGGATGGGATGAAACCAAGCAGATCCCGCCACTCAGTGTGCTGCCTAGCTCGGACAGGGGCAGGGGGAAGGACAGGAAGGAAAGTGCCTCTGCACCATTTTTCTATTCATTTCTGACATGTGAGAGCTGGGGGACTTGTCCAGGGACTCGTCCAGGATCTCCATCTTGTCTGGGAATGAAGGGGCCTCAACGTGCTGCAGCCTTCCCTGGCTTGCTTCCTCACCAGGGATTTCCCACATCAGCCAATAGATGGGGACTCAGGAAACGTTGCCTGCTGCAGGTGAAGTTGCTCTAACCCACACTATCCTGATGAACACAAGGAGTCCATGCCTGGGCCCGTGCAAGCAGTGGTGACACTTGCTGCTCCTGTGGCCGGGAGTGTGGAGGTGGCAGTGTTGGGAGGTTTGGCACATGGAACCACAAGCTCTGTGTGGGTACATCAACACGCGCGCGCACACACACACACACACACACACACACACACACACACACAAGTCAACACGTTTTAGCTGGCAACTGACTTTTCTCCAGATTGGTTTTATATTACTGAAAAAGCCTTTTGGGAGAGTTAGACAGAGAAAAGTTCTAAATTTGGAGCATAATACTTGATTTGTTTGTTCTTTGCTCTCTGAAAAAGACTTTCAGCATGGCATTGGTGGTCACACCTGGCATCCTAGCTACTCAGGAGGCTGAGGATCACGATTTCAGGAGAGTCCCAGAGACTCTTATCTCTAATCAATCACCAGCAAACCAGAATTGGAGCTGTGGCTCAAAGTGGCAGATTACTAGTCTTGAGAAAAAGTGCTCAGGGACAGCATCCAGCCCTGAGTTCAAGCCTCATGACTAACAAAACAACAACAAAAAAACTTTCCTAACTTGCTGTCCTATCTGATATTTCTCTAAAATAGCTGAACACCCTAAAAACAGTGCCACCTAAAATAGTATTACACCATCCCATCAACTTGAGTTATATTTTATCTCAGGCTATAGAAATCAATTCCTGACTGTTCAAGGGATAAAGGACATGACACTAACCACCGTCATTTATCAGACAACTGGAACAGGTAGGGAAATGTTAAGCACTTTCTTACATTATC
Source organism: Perognathus longimembris pacificus (assembly GCF_023159225.1). Classification (NCBI taxonomy): domain Eukaryota; kingdom Metazoa; phylum Chordata; class Mammalia; order Rodentia; family Heteromyidae; genus Perognathus; species Perognathus longimembris. The sequence continues at coordinate 29,153,228 of NC_063178.1, forward strand.
ACCTCTCTTCACAATAAAGATGAATGCCACCTTCCCGCGCATTGAGCCTTGGGAAGCCAATGAGGGAGCCATCATCCTTGGAAGACTGACATGAGCATTGACACAATGCTTTAGTGAACACTCAGAAAGGTGCTAGGGTAGGGTTTAAATCTTCTAAGAAGTTGTCTTACCAATCAAGTCCCTAAAGTGTGCTAAGACATAGGCTTCAGAGATGAACATTAAAGAAATATGGGTACAAGGAAAAGTTTAGAAACATCTAGAATATTCATCAGTGAAGGATGATGACAGAACACATAACAGCACGCGTGAGTCCAGTGATGTAAATCCTTTGAACAACTAACAAACCCTTTGAGAGAATGAAAACAAAATGGAAAGATGTGTGTGGGGAGCACACAAATATAGGCAGGAGAATTGAGGAGATTAAATTATATTTATTGTGAACTATGTAAAAAAAAAAAACTAGTAACTTGAGGGTAGAGATGGGATAGAGAAAAATGGAGAACGACAGAAACCGTGCCATCAATCAAGATGTATTGTATTGACCACTTCTGGAATCGAATCCCCCATTTGTAAATACAACTTCTTAATAAAAAAATATATTTTCCAAAAGAGCACTGAGCCCTGAGTTCAAATTCCAGTATTGTCCCAAAATAAAATTAAATCTAGAGGCTAGGAATGTGGCTTTACAGTAGAGTGTTTGCCTAGCATGCATGAAAGTTTGGGTTTGACACATCTACACTACATAAGCAGAAAAGGCTTGAAGTGGCACTGTGGCTCAAGGGGCAGAGTGCTAGCCTTGAGCAAAAAGAAGCTCAGGGACAGAGCCCAGGCCCTGAGTTCAAGCCCCACGACTGCCACACACACCCCCAACCCCACCCCCTGAAAAACAAAAGAAACACAAGAGAGCCTGGGGCCTTGGTAATACTTCTAATCCTAGCTGAGGAGATCTCAGCAGGCTGAGATCTAAGGATCCAGATGGAAAGACTTGCAAAGGAAGGAAAGTACATTAGACTTTTAAGGTCAACTCACCAGCAAAAGGTTGGAAGTCGGGGGCTGGGAAGGTGGCTTAGCTGTGGTAGTCTCTCCACCGCAGTGTGGCCGGGCCACAGAGCCTGCCCACAGGGAGGCCGAGGGCCTGTACCTGGGCATACGGGGCCTGGGATCCCATGGCCCTGGATTGGGAGGGAGGCACTGGGCCACGATCCTCGCGGTTCCCAAGACGCCGCCACGCGGGTGACTTGCATCCTTGGCTGCAGTCCTCGTGCCCTTGCGTCCTTGATGGCGCCTGGTCCTCGAGGCCTAGGAGCAAGACCGCCATGGGGGGCGGCTTTCACCGGTACCGCCTGTGATTGGTCCATCCCTCGGTGACGTCATGGGCCCGCCTATAATTGGTTCATTTCCTCACCTGCCATTCCGAGGCCCGGCAGCAGTTGCAGAAGGCGGCAGCAGTTGCAGAAAGGCGGTTCCTGGCTGTAGCTTGGTCCCTTATTGTGCTGAGCAATCTCGACTGATCTCCTGAGATTCTGACTGATCGCCTGCATTCCTCGCTGATCACCTGCCATCAGAGAGAAGGCTGCAGGAAACCCGAGCGAGGTTGAGGCTTTCATTTGGGGGTGGGGGGAGGGAGGGAGGCTTGGGGTTGTGTGGGTTGGGGGGAATTCCATTATTCTGGGGGTTATACTGTGCTAATTTCCATGAAGCTAAGCTGTCACTGAATTGATTCAGCTAAGTTTACTTAAGATTTGATACCCACCATGTTGATTTAGCTTATTTTAGGTCAGATTTGCTACCTGCCATATTTATTTAGCTACTACAGTTAAGATTGAGGACCCACCTCATTGATTCCGTTAATTGGTTACGATTTTCCACCTGCCTTACTTATTGCGCTAAGTGTAGAGAAGACTTAATTCCCCACCTTATTTGTTTGGCTAAGTCGGTTAAGATCGGGTCCATATCCTAACATGGAGCCAGTCCCATTTGAATACATGTCCTACTCTGTCCTGTTGGAGAAGAGTTTTAGTGACCAATACGAGACCTATGAGATCATTAGAGGTGGCAGCTACGGTGTGGTGGTGAAGGCCTATCACCGCCTCTTAGAGAGAGTGGTGGCTGTGAAAATGCTAGAGAAGGAAGGGAACCTGAGCTTGGTGGAAAACGAGGTGGACATTGTCAAAAATATCCACCACCCCCATGTGATCAGGATGTACCAGGTGATCCAGGGAGAGAGATATGTCCACCTGGTGCTGGAACTGGCCACCAATGGAGATCTCCTGTCCTGGCTCACAGAATTACGCCGCTGCCTCTATGAGGACGAAGCCAGGAGGTTCCTGAAGCAGATAGCCAGTGCTATTGTGTACTTACACCAGAACAGAATTGCACACCGTGACCTGAAGCCCGACAACATCCTTCTGGATGAAAAGGGCAATGCCAAGGTCGGGGACCTGGGGCTAAGTGTCAGGATTGCCCCGGGGCAGTTGCTCACAGAGAAGTGTGGCGCCTTCATATTCCGTGCCCCTGAGCTGTACCTGCAGGAGGAATATGACGGGTTCAAGGTGGACCTCTGGGGCCTGGGCACCATCTTATTCTTCATGGTGACGGGGAAATTCCCCTTTAAAATGACCACATACCAGCAGCTAAGTGCCCAGATCATAAATGGCCTGTACGAGATCCCGTTTTACCTGACCTCAAAAGGACTTAGCATCCTATTAAAGCTCTTAACTGTAGACCCCAAACAGAGGCCCGATATCCAGCAGATTATGGCACACCCCTGGTTTGACCGGGTGGAGGAGGGCTCCCTGTATCCCCATGAGCCACTGCCTGATGACTTAGACCCCACCATTACCACCGTCATGTGCATCATGGGCTACCCCGAGCCTCAGATCCGCCAGTCGGTCCTGCAGAGGGCTTTCGACGAAGTCATGGCCATCTACTGTATGATCAAAGATGGTCTCAAGGGGGAGACGGTCAGCCCGGTGAAAATCCAACCTGTGCCACTCTACCCCACCCACACCAACCTCTGTGCCTTCCCCCCACAGAGGAGAGCCAGTTTACCCGCCCAGCTCCATTCTTTGCTCTTACCCTCTGAGCGGACCCCAACCTGCATGGATCCCCAGCCAGAGAGAGGCAAGAGCAGCTCCCTGCCCCCCCTGGCCCTGGCCTTGCTGCCTAGCACCAGCTCCGGCACCACCAGTACCCCCTCCCAGCCTGATCCGGTGGGCGCCCCCGACTGCGGCTGCCGCCTCCCAACGAGGGAGGGCCTCGAGCAGCAGACCCCCAAGGAAACACCCGAACTCCAGCCTCAGGAAGATCCTCAGGTGGAGAACAGGGCCCCCGGCGAGGTGAAGAGTGAGAGTCAGGGCTGCAAGGGGCCGGGAATAGGGCCCAGGAGGTATGCCTGGTATGGAAGTGAAGAGCTGTCAGAGGAGGCCATCCAGTTAGCGCGCCGCCACCATCACGTGTTTTTCAGGGCCGGCTCCCCCAAGATCCCAGGCTGCTCTTGCTTTAGGCGCCAGGGTAAAAAATCCCAGGTAACCGGGCAGCCTCAGGATGATCCCAGAGACTCTAGTTCCCAAAGAGAGCTGGGCAGGACAGGGGTGTTTGGCAGGATAGTTGCTGCCCTTCGCAGACTGTGCTGCTGTCTGCGGTGCCAAGGACAGAGCAGGGACTGAAAGACACCAAAGTCACTGAGAGCCTCTAGATGCCCCTGTCATTGACTCCCACAACCCCAGGCAGGGGATTTGTACCAATAGGGGCATGCAAGAGAACCCGAGCTGGAGGCTCTGAACACTGCTAACCCCATACAAGACTGCTCTGATGGTTACCAATTACCCTGACTGAAAACACTTGACTTATTTTCTTACCAAAAAATAAAAAAATTTTAAAAAAAATGAAAGTCCTGCAAAGACAAACAGGAACGTCATCAGAAGGAAACAAGTGAGATCACACTGTCTTTGGTTGCCTGAAAACGCTGCCGGCTATGTATTCTCCATCCTTAGCACACTTAGGATGAACACGCATAGTGTAGAGGTATTGGGTCCCACTTTAAATGTAGCTAAATCACTTCATCTCTTAAGCGTGAAGTTATTTTTAAATTAATTCTAATTTTACTTGTAGTGTGTAGACAAATCCCTATTCTCTTCCTTTAGAAATGTATATGGTATAAGTGAATTCTATAACTGATTTTATAAGTATGATATAAGCATCCCTCCTTTAAAATCTAAAAAGAAAAAAAAACAATAAAAAACAAAAAAAATTTAAAAATTAAAAAATATAAAAAAAAAACAAAGAGAAGCAAAGCAGCTTAGCTGGCTGCTGGTGATGGGGTTGACTTGGGCAAAGACCCTTGGGCAAGCAAGCCCCTGAGTGATGACCTCTGCCAGTGCCCACAGCCCCCTCCTGGGTGGGGACTCAGCCCAGAGCTCAGGGAATAAGGAAGTCAGGTGGAGCCCAGCCTATCAGTTCTCCCCAGGCTGCACAGCCCCAGGGGGCAGAGCACAGTGATCTATCACCACATAGGCTGAGAATTGTCACTTCTAAACAACTGTTCTTTTCTTTCTTCTTCCTTTCTTTTGTTCTTTCTTTCCTTCCTTCCTTTCTTTTGTTCTTCCTTCCTTTCTCTTTTCTTTTTTTATTCCTTCTGTTTCTTTCTCCCTTCCTTTGTTCTTTGATTCTTCCTTCCTTTTCTCTCTCTCTCTCTCTTTCATTCCTTCTTTCTTTCTCTATTCCTTTCTTTCCTGTGTGTTTGATTTATTGCTTACAAGTCTCATGGTTTTTCCCACCTGGCCTGGGTAAGAATTAAGATTCACAACCGTCAGCCTCCTAAGAATCTAGAATTTCAGGCTAGAACAAACATCACTCTGATCTCTAAGATCTTTCAGGGGCTTTTCTCTTTTTACTCTCCTTTTCATTCATTTTTTTATTACTATTTTGTTATTGGTATTACAGAGTCAGGCCTGAACATGCTTCTTTTTTTTATCCTTCCTTCCTTCCTTCCTTCCTTCCTTCCTTCCTTCCTTCCTTCCTTCCTTCCTTCCCTCCCTCCCTCCCTCCCTCCCTCCCTCCCTCCCTCCCTCCATGTCTTTCTTCCTTCCTTCTTGGTGGTGGTTTGTGTTTTCCTTCTAGCAGGCTCTACAATTTGAGCCAAAGCTCAGCTTGTGACTTTTTTTTTTAATTGAGTGGTAATCCTGTCGATCCTAAGGATTGAACTCAGGACTGCCTGCCAATTTTTCCAGATTTTTTTTTTTTTTTGCTCTGGGTTAGCAGGATTCATACCTTGAGCCACAGTGGAACTTCTGTTTTTTTTTGTTGTTGGTGGTGGTGGTTCTGTGTGTGCTTGTTGGATCTAGTGGGTGAACCCACGCACTGGCAACATTTCCTCATTTTTTTTCCCTCAAAGCTAGCAGGCTCTCTAAGTTTACCCACAAGTGAATTTCAGCCTTTTTGTGTGTATGGGGGGGGGGGGTTGTGCTTTATTATTTTTTTGAGGGTTTTTTTTTTTTTGGTTCTTCTGTTAGGGCTTGAACTCAGGGCCTCATCACTATCCATGAGTGGTTGATTTTTGTTTTTGTTTCTATGCTTAAATCAAAGAAGGTGTAGAGTTAGAGCCAAAACTGGATTACTAGAGTGTGTTTGCTTTTTCTTTTCTTTTCTTTTTTTTTAAATTGAAGGTTAGCAGGCTCTCCTACTTAAGCCAGAAATCAATGTCTGCCTTTTTCATTTTTCTTGGTGGCTACTAGGAGAAAAGAGTCCATGGGTAGCCAAGGGCACTACACAGTGTCCTAAAATCTGAGGATTACAGTTCAAAGCCAGCCTGGGCCGGAAAGTCTATGAGACACTTATCTGAAATGAACCACCTCGAGCCAGGAAGTAATAGTGCCCACTGCTGGCATACAGGAAAACAAGTCTCATGCACTTTCCTTCCCAGGCTGGCTTCGAACCATGATCCTCAGATTTCACCCAGCAGGAGCAGCTTATATTACAGCTTTGACTCTCGATTTTAAAATCTTGGCTCTTCTTTGCCTTCCTTTTCACTTATTGTTCTTTTTGGTATATTTATTTGTTTTTTTTGTTAGTGTAGGTGGAGGATTGCGGTTCAAAGGCAGCCTGGGTTGGAAAGTCCATGAGACCATCACTAACCACAAACAAGACAGAAAGTAGTAGGGCTTTACTCATGAGAAAAGCACCCTAAGTTCAAGCCCACCCCCATCACTCACTAAAAAATGTCTCATGGACTATCCTGCTCAGGCTGGCTTCGAATCAAGAACCTCAGATTTCAGCGACTTGAGCAGGTAGGATTGCAGATTTGAGCCATAATTTAAATATATTTAAATGGCTCCTCTCTTTTGTCACCTTCCTTTTCATCTATTTTATTGTTCCTTCTTCTTCTTCTTCTTCTTCTTCTTCTTCTTCTTCTTCTTCTTCTTCTTCTTCTTCTTCTTCTTCAGTTCTGTTCCTCTGGCCTGATGTTAGAACATAGCCACTTACCCTCAGGTTTTTTGCATTGTTTTTCAATTTGAAACTAGCAGACTCTACAACTTGAGCCACAGATTAACCACTGTTTTATTTTTATTTGTCTTTGTTCTTTTGTTAGGACTTAAAATCAGTACCTCATCACTGTTCAAGAGCTGGTGATTTTTGTTTTGCTTTTGTTGTTGTGCTTAATTCAAAAGAAGGTGTAGAAGTAGAGCCACAATTGGATTGCTGGGGGGTGTTTTGTTATATTTTTTTAATACAGGGCTAGCAGGCTCCACTCCTTGAGCTACAGCTCCACTTATGCCTGTCTGCCTGTCTTTTCCTATTTCTTTCTTTCCTTCCTTTCTATCTCTTTCTTTCTCTCTCTTTCTATTTTTCTTTCTTTCCTCTCTTTTTCCTTGTTTCTCTTTTTCTCTTTATTTCTATTTTTCTCTTTCCTCTTTCTTCCTGTCTCATTATCCCTGTCTCTCACTTTCTTTATTCTCTTCCTATCCTCTTTATGTCTCTTTCTCTTATTCGTTCTTTCCCTCCCTCACTTCCTCATTCTTTCTCTTTCTTTGTTTTTTGTTTTTGTTTGTTTGTTTTGTTTTTTGGAAGCTCCGGGGCTTGAACTCAGGCAATGGCTACTTTGTCTCAGTTTATTTTTCCCCCCACAAATGGATTGCTGGGATGTTTTGTTACATTTTTATAATACAGAGCTAGCAGGCTCCACTCCTTGAGCTACAGCTCCACTTCTGTCTACCTATCTTTCTTTCTTTCTTTCTTTCTTTCTTTCTTTCTTTCTTTCTTTCTTTCTTTCTTTCTTTCTTTCTTTCCTTCTTGTTCTCTCTCTTTCTTTCTCTCTCATTCTTTCCTCTCTTTCTCCTTTTCCTTCTTTCTATTTTTCTCTTTCTATTTTTCTCTTTCTCTTTCCTCATTCCTCTTGTCTCATTCTCCGTCTCTCACTTTCTCTTTCTCTCTTTTCTGTTTCTCTCTAGCTCTCTCTCTCTCTCTCTCTCTCTCTCTCTCTCTCTCTCTCTCTCCCCCTCTCTTTGTGGAAGTTCTGGGGCTTTAACTCAGGGCATGGCTAATTTGTCTCAATTTCTTCCCCCCCCCCCCCACAAGGCTAGCAGGCTCTAGTACTTGAGTCAAAGCTCAACTTCTGCCTATTTCCCTGTCTTACATTTTCTTTCCTCTCTTTTTCTTTCTTTCCCTTTCTCTATCTTTCCTCTTTCTTCCTGTCTCTTTTTCTCTCTCTCACTTTCTTTCTCTTTCACTTTCCCCTTTCTGTCGCTCTGTGACTCTCCTCTCTCTCTTTAATTCTTTCTTTCTTTCTTTCTTTCTTTCTTTCTTTCTTTCTTTCTTTCTTTCATTTCTCTCTTTCTTTCTTGTGGTTAATAGGAGACAAAAGTCCGTTGGAAGCCTAGGGCAATTACACAGTGCCAGATAATCTGAGGATTGCTGTTTGAAACCAGCCTGGGCAGGAAAGTCCATGAGACTCGTTTTTGTGTGTGCCAGGGGTGGGATTGAACTTGTGGTGTTCTACTCAAGGCTACGCTCTACTTCTCTCTGTCTATTGGTGTATAACTGAGATGAGTCTCATGGACTTTCCTGCCCAGGCTGGCTTCCAACAGTGATCATCAGATTTCACCTACAAGGAGCAGCTTTTATTACACATGTAAAGTCTTGATTTTAAAAACTTTAATTGGCTCTTCTTTCGCTTCTTTTTCAGTTATTGTTCTTGGGTTTTTTTTTTTTGCTGTTAGTGCAGTTTTTATGGCTTGATACTAAAGGCCTGGTCACTCTCCTTGAAGTTTCTCTCTCTCTCTGTTTCTCTCTCTCTGTTTCTCTCTCTCTCTGTTTCTCTCTCTTTAGAGAAGACCTCATATGTTGAGCCATAGCTCAGAAAAAATTTTTTTTTGCCAGTCTTGGACATTGGACTGAGGGTCTGAGCACTGTCCCTGGCTTCTTTTTGCTTGAGGCTAGCACTTGGTGACTTGAGCTACAGTGCCATTTCGAGCTTTTTCTATATATGTGGTGCTGAGAAATTGAACCCAGGGCTTCATGTATACGAGATGAGCACTTTACCACTAGGCCATATTCCTAGCCCCTATTTATCGGTATTTTTGTTGTCATTGTTAACGGGACCTTGCATTTTTCTGTTTTAATCTCTGAAAACTAGCTTGCTCTAAACTTGGGCCAAGATAAACCACTGACCTTTTTTTTTTTTTTTTTTTTTTGTTCTTCTCCTAGGGCTAGAACTCAAGCCCTGAAGGCCAAGTTTCATTTTATATCATTTATTCTTGGTGGTGTTTGTAAGGGCTTGAAATTAGGGCCTGTGAGTGCCTCTGAGTGTTCTTTCCCCCTCATGGCTAGCACACTTTACTACTCTAAGCACAGCTCAAATTCTGTCTTTTTATTCTTCTTTCTTTTTTTGGTGGTTAATAGGGGATACGAGTCCATTGGTGGCCAAGGGCACTCACTCCACACTGTGTCCTGAAATCTGAGGATTGTGGTTTGAAGCCAGCCTGTGCAGAAACGTTTGTGAGACTCTTATCTGACATTAACCACCTCGAGCCAGGAAGTAATAGTGCCCACTGCTGGCATACAGGAAAACAAGTCTCACGGACTTTCCTGCCCAGGCTGGCTTTGAACCACGATCCTCAGATTTCACCCAGTATGAGCAGCTTAGATTACAGCTTTGACTCTCGATTTTAAAATCTTGGCTCTTCTTTGCCTTCCTTTTCATTTATTGTTCTTATTGGAGTAGTTATTTTTTTGTTGTTACTGCAGGTTCTATGGCTTGTTATTAAAAGCTGAGCACACTCCCAGAGGTGGTGGTGGTTGTTTTTCTCTCTCTCTTTATGTCTAACAGTTTTCTCACATTGAGCCTCACCTCATCTGTTGTTGGTTTTCTTCTTGTTGTTTTGGTCATTTTTTTTGGTTTTTCATTCTGTTGTGGGACTTGAACTCAGGGCATGGTAACTTTCTTTTTCCCACCATAAAGCTAGCAGGCTCTACTACTTGAGTCACAGCTCAAATTCTGCCTGTTTCCCTGTCTTTCTCTCTCTCTCTCTCTCTCTGTTTCTTTCTTTCCTCACTTTTTCTTTCTTTTTCTTTCTCTTTTTTCTATTTCTCTTTTTCTCCTTTGTCTTTCTTCCTGTCTCTTTTTCTATGTTTCACTTTCTTTCTCCTTTCATTCTCTTTCTCTTTCTATTACTTTCTCTCTTTTTTTCTTCCTGTCTCTCCCTTTGTTTCTCCTCTCTGTTATTCTTTCTTTCTTCCTTTTTATCTCTCCCTTCCTTCCTTCCATCCATCCTTTCTTCCTTCCTTTCTTCCTTTGTTTTTCTTTCTTTCTTCCTTTCTCTCATTCCTCTCTTTGTTTCTTTCTCTCTTTCTTTTTCTCTCTCTTTCTCTCTTTATCTCTCTTTCTCAAGGTGTTTCTCTCTTTCTCTTTCTTTCTTTCTTTTTTTTTTTTTGTTCAGTCCTGGGGTTTGGACTCTGGGCCTGAGCACTGTCCCTGGCTTCTTTTTGCTCAAGGCTAGCACTCTGTCACTTGAGCCACAGTGCCACTTCTGGCCATTTTCTGTATATGTGGTGCTGGGGAATTGAACCCAGGGCCTCATGTATATGAGGCAGGCACTCTTGCCACTAGGCCATATCTCCAGCCCCTTGTCTTTCTTTCTTTCTTTCACTCTTTCTTTCACTCTCTTTCTTTCTTTCTTTCTTTCTTTCTTTCTTTCTTTCTTTCTTTCTTTCTTTCTTTCTTTCTTTCTTTCTTTCTTTCTGCTTCTTAATAGGAGATAACAGTCCATGAGAAGCCTAGAGCACTTACACTGTGTCTGAAATTCTGCAGATTGCGGTTTGAAACCAGCCTTGTCAGGAAAGTCCATGAGACTAATCTCAATTAACCACCATTAGACGGAGAGGAGTAGAGGCTAGTCTTGAGTAGGACACCAAAAGTTCAATCCCACCCCTGGCACACACAAAAACAAGTCTCATGGACTTTCCTGCCCAGGCTGGCTTCAAACCGCAATCCTCACATGTCACCTACAGGAGCAGCTTACATTACAGATGTAAAGTCTTGATTTTAAAAACTTACTTGGCTCTTCTTTGCCTTCCTTTTCAGTTATTATTCTTGGAGTTTTTTTTTTGTTTTTTTTTGCTGTCAGTGCAGTTTTTATGGCTTGTTACTAAATGCCTGGCCAATCTCTTTGAAGTTTCTCTCACTCTGTCTCTGTCTCTCTGTTTCATTGTCTTTAGAGCAGACCTCATATCTTGAGCCATAGCTCAATAGTGTACATATTTTTTTTTTTTACCAGTCCTAACCTAAGGACTCGGGGCCCGAGCACTGTCCCTGGCTCCTGTTTGATCAAGGTTAGCACTATACTACTTGAGCCACTGCGCCACTTCTGGCTTTTTCTATATATGTGGTGCTGGGCAATTGAACCCAGGGCTTCATGTATTAGAGGCAAGCACTCTACCACTAGGCCATATTCCCAGCCACTCAACTTTTTTTTTAATTGTATTTTTCGAAGTTCTAGGGCTTGAACTCATGGCATAGCCACTTGGTCTTGGTGTGTGTGTGGTGTGTGTGTGTGTGTGTGTATGTGTGTGTATGTGTGTGTTTCTCTAAGGGTAGCAGGCTCTACTACTTGAGCTCAGCTTCTGCTGGAATTTTGTTTGTTTTTGTTGGTTAAAAGATGAGTCCCAGGAGTAGTGAAGGGCACTACAGAGAGGCTTGAAATCTGAAGATTGGGGTTCGAGGCCACCCTGGACCAGAAAGTCCATGAGACTCTTATCTCCAGTTAACCACCAGTAGACAGGAAGTAGCAGAGCTCTAGCCTTGAGCACCTCAAATTCAAACCCACTCCTGGCACTCACTAAAAAATGTCTCATGGACTTTCCTGCCCAGGCTGGCTTCGAACCAAGATCCTCAGATTTTAGTGACCTGAGCAGGTAGGATTACAGATTTGAGCCATAATTTAAAAATATTTAATTGGCTATCTATTTTTTCACCTTTATTTTCATCTAGTTTATTGTTCTTTTCTTCTCTTCTTCTTTAGTTCAATTCTGCTGGCCTGATTCTAGACCATAGCCCCTTAACCTCTGTTTTTGTTTTTTTTGCATTGTTTTTCAATTTGAAACTATCAGGCTCTACAACTTGAGCCACAAGTCAAACACTGTTTTGTTTTTGTTCTTTTGCTAGGGCTTGAAATCAGTACCTCATCAGTGTTCAAGACCAGATTGTTTTTGTTTTGCTTATGTTGTTATGCTTAATTCAAAGAAGGTGTGGAAGTACAGCCACAGTTGGATTGCTGGGATGTTTTGTTGATTTTTTTTTTATTATTACAGGGCTATCAGGCTCTACTCCTTGAGCCACAGGTCCACTTCTGCCCGTCCTCTCTGTCTTTCTTTCTTTCTTTCCTCCTTTCTATTCTCTATTTTTTTCTTCCTCTTTTTCTTTCTATTTTTCTCTTTCTCTTATCTCTTTCTTCCTGCTTCCTTCTTTGTCTCTCACTTTTCCTTTTCCTTCTTTCTCTCTTTCTGTATTTCTCTGTGTCTCTTTCTTGCTCTCTTTCTTCCTTTGTTTCTTTCTTTCTTTCCTTCTTTCTTTCTTTCTATACTGCTCTCTCTTTCTATTTGTGGAAGCTCTGAGACTGGATTTCAGGGCATAGCAACTTTGTCTGTGTTTCTTTTCCCCCCCAACAGGGCTAGCAGACTGCACTCTTGAGTCAAAGCTCAACATCTGTCTGTTTGCTGGTCTTTCTATCTTTCTATCTTTCTTTGTTTCTTTCTTTATTTCTCTCTTGCTTTCTTTCCTCTCTTTTTCTCTCTTTCTCTTTTTCTCTTTCTCTTTCCTCTTTCTTGGTGTATCTTTCTCTGCGTTTCTCGTTTTCGTTTTTTCTTTCTTTCTATATCTCTCTCTCCTCTTTCTCTCTCTCTCTCTGTGTCTCTTTTTCTTACTCTCTTCCTTTCTGTCTCTCTCTTTCGCTCTCCTTTTCCTCTATTTCTTTCTATTTCTCTTTTCTCTGTCTCTCAATTTCTCATTCGATTACTCTCTTTCCTATTTCTGTCTCTCTGTCTGTGTCTCTCATTTTCTCTCTTTTCTTTCTTTCTTTCTCTTTCTATTCCTCTCTTTCTCTCTCTCCTCTTTCTATCTCTCTCTGCGTCCCGTTTTTTTTTTTTGGCCAGTCCTGGGCCTTGGACTCAGGGCCTGAGCACTGTCCCTGGCTTCTTTTGCTCAAGGCTAGCACTCTGCCACTTGAGCCACAGTGCCACTTCTCTGGCTGTTTTCTGTATATGTGGTGCTGGGGAATCGAACCCTGGGCCTCATGTACACGAAGCAAGCTCTCTTGCCTCTAGGCCATATCCCCAGCTCCACTGCGTCTCTTTTTCTTACTCTCTTCCTTTCTGTCTCTCTTTTGTTCTTGTTTTCCTCTGTTTCTTTCTTTCTCTTTCTCTTTTCTCTGTCTCTCAATTTCTCATTCTGTTTCTATCTTTCATATTTCTGTCTCTCTGTGTCTCTCTCTCTGTGTCTCCCTCTCTTTCTTTCCTTCTTTCTTTCTTTCTTCTTTCTTTCTTTCTTTCTTTCTTTCTTTCTTTCTTTCTTTCTTTCTTTCTTTCCTCTTCTCTCTTTATTTCTGGTGGTTAATAGGAGATGAGAGTCCATGAGAAGCCTAGGGTTAGGGTACTTACACAGTGTCTGAAATTCTGAGGATTGCGGTTTGAAGCCAGCCTGGTCAGGAAAGTCCATGAGACTCATCTCAATTAACCACCAATAGGCAGAGAGAAGTAGAGCCTAGTCATGAGTAGAACACCAAAAGTTCAATCCCACCCCTGACACACACAAAAATGAGTCTCATGGACTTTCCTGCCCAGGCTGGCTTCAACCCACAATCCTCAGATTTCACCTACAAGAAGCAGCTTACATTACAGATGTAAAGTCTTTATGTTAAAAGCTGTAATTGGCTCTACTTTGTCTTCCTTTTCAGTTATTGTTCTTGGGGTTTTTTGTTGTTAGCACAGTTTTTATGGCTTGTTACTAAAGGTCTGGCCATCTCCTTGAAGTTTCTCTCACTATGCCTCTCTGTCTGTCTCTCTGTTTCTCTGTCTTTCGAGCAAACCTCATACCATGAGCCATAGCTCAATTTTTTTTTTTTTTTGCCAGTCCTGGACCTTGGACTCAGGGCCTGAGCACTGTCGCTGGCTTCTTTTTGCTCAAGGCTAGCACACTACCACTTTAACCATAGCTTCACTTCTGGCTTTTTCTATATATGTGGTGCTGGGTAAATGAACCCAGGGCTTCATTTATAAGCTGCAAGCACTCTACCACCATGCCATATTCCCAGCCCCTCAACTTTTTTTTATTGTATTTTTGGAAGTCCTAGGGCTTGAACTCAGGGCATAGCCACTTTGTCTTTGTGTGTGTGTGTGTGTGTGTGCGCGCGCGCGCGTGTGCGTGTATGTGTGTGTGTTTCAGGGCTAGCAGGCTCTAATACTTGAGCTCAACTCTTCCTGGATTTGTTTGTTTGTTTGTTTTTGGTGATTAATCAATGAGTCCAAGGAGTAGTCAAGTGCACTTCAGAGAGGCTTGAAATCTGAAGATTGAGGTTCGAAGCCAACCTGGACAGGAAAATCCATGAGACTCTTTTCTCCATTTAACCATCAATAGACAGGAAGTAGCAGAGCGCTAGCCTTGAGCACCTCAAGCTCAAGCCCAACCCCGGCACTCACTAAAAAATGTCTCATGGACTTTCCTCCCCAGGCTGGCTTCAAACCAAGATCCTCAGATTTCAGCGATTTGAGCAGGTAGGATTACAGATTTGAGCCATAATTTAAAAATATTTAATTGGCTTTCTCAGTTTTTCACCTTCCTTTTCATCTGTTTTATTGTTCTTCTCTTCTTCTTTAGTTCAGTTCCTCTGGCCTGATGTTAGAACATAGCCCCTTACCCTCGGGTTTTTTTTGCATTGATTTTCATTTTGAAACTAGCAGACTCTACAACTTGTGCCACAGGTCAAACAGTGTTTTGTTTTTGTTCTTTTAGTAGGGCTTGAAATCAGTACCTCATCAGTGTTCAAGGTCTGGTGGTTTTTGTTTTGCTTTTGTTGTTATGCTTCATTCAAAAAGGTGTAGAAGTAGAGCCACAGTCGGATTCCTGGGATGTTGTGTTGCTTTTTTTTTTTTTTTAAATACAGGGCTACCAGGCTCCACTCCTTGAGCCACAGCTTCACTTCTGCCTGTCTTTGTCTCTCTCTTTCTTTCCTTCCTTCTTTCTTTGTTTCTTTCTTTCTTTCCTCTCTTTCATTCTTTCTCAATTTCTTTCTATTTTTCCTTTCCTCTTTCTTCCTACCTCTTAATTTTTCTCTCAAATTCTCTTTTCCCTTTCTTTCTCTCCTCTCTCCTTTCTCTCCTTCTCTCTGTGTCTCCTTTTCCTCTCTCTCTTTCTTCCTTTCTTTCCTTTTTTTTTCTCTCTCTTTCTTTTTGTGGAAGGTCTGGGGCTAGAAGTCAGGGCATGGCTACTTTGTCTCAGTTTCTTTTTTCCCACCACATGGCTAGCAGGCTCCACTACATGAGTCATAGCTCAACATCTGCCTGTTTACCTGTCTTACTTTCTTTCTTTTTTCCTTTCTTACTTTCTTTGTTTCTTTTTCTTCCTTTCTTTCCTCTTTCTCTTTTACTTTCTTCTCTTTATTTCTTTCTATTCTCTTTCTCTTTCCTCTTTCTCCCTATCTCTTTCTCTGTGTCTCTCATTTTCTCTCTTTTCTTTCTCTCTTTCTCTTTCTATTCCTCTCTTTCTCTCTCTCCTCTTTCTATCTCTCTCTGCATCTCTTTTTCTTTCTTTCTTTCTTTTTTGGCCAGTCCTGGTCCTTGCACTCAGGGCCTGAGCACTGTCCCTGGCTTCCTTTTGCTCAAGGCTAGTACTCTGCCACTTGAGCCACAGTACCACTTCTGGCTATGTTCTGTATATGTGGTGCTGGGGAATCGAACCCAGGGCCTCATGTACACGAAGCATGCTCTCTTGCCACTAGGCCATATCCCCAGCCCCACTGCGTCTCTTTTTCTTACTCTCTTCCTTTCCATCTCTCTTTTGTTCTTGTTTTCCTCTGTTTCTTTCTGTCTCTTTCTCTTTTCACTGTCTCTCAATTTCTCATTCTGTTTCTATCGTTCCTATTTCTATCTCTCTGTGTCTCTCTCTGTGTCTCCCTCTCTTTCTTTCTTTCTTTCTTCTTTCTTTCTTTCTTTCTTTCTTTCTTTCTTTCTTTCTTTCTTTCTTTCTTTCTTTCTTTCTTTCTTTCCTCTCCTCTCTTTATTTCTGGTGGTTAATAGGAGATGAGAGTCCATGAGAAGCCTAGGGTACTTACACAGTGTCTGAAATTCTGAGGATTGCGGTTTGAAGCCAGCCTGGTCAGGAAAGTCCATGATACTCATCTCAATTAACCACCAATACCAGAGATAAGTAGAGCCTAGTCATGAGTAGAACACCAAAAGTTCAATCCCACCCCTGACACACACAAAAATGAGTCTCATGGACTTTCCTGCCCAGGCTGGCTTCAACCCACAATCCTCAGATCTCACCTACAAGAAGCAGCTTACATTACAGATGTAAAGTCTTTATGTTAAAAGCTGTAATTGGCTCTACTTTGTCTTCCTTTTCAGTTATTGTTCTTGGGGTTTTTTGTTGTTAGCACAGTTTTTATGGCTTGTTACTAAAGGTCTGGCCATCTCCTTGAAGTTTCTCTCACTATGCCTCTCTGTCTGTCTCTCTGTTTCTCTGTCTTTCGAGCAAACCTCATACCATGAGCCATAGCTCAATTTTTTTTTTTTTTTTTTGCCAGTCCTGGACCTTGGACTCAGGGCCTGAGCATTGTCGCTGGCTTCTTTTTGCTCAAGGCTAGCACACTTCCACTTTAGCCATAGCTTCACTTCTGGCTTTTTCTATATATGTGGTGCTGGGTAAATGAACCCAGGGCTTCATGTATAAGAGGCAAGCACTCTACCACCATGCCATATTCCCAGCCCCTCAACTTTTTTTATTATATTTTTGGAAGTCCTAGGGCTTGAACTCAGGGCATAGCCACTTTGTCTTAGTGTGTGTGTGTGTGTGTGTGCGCGCGCGCGTGTGCGTGTATGTGTGTGTGTTTCTCTCAGGGCTAGCAGGCTCTAATACTTGAGCTCAACTCTTCCTGGATTTGTTTGTTTGTTTGTTTTTGGTGGCTAATCGATGAGTCCAAGCAGTAGTCAAGTGCACTTCAGAGAGGCTTGAAATCTGAAGATTGAGGTTCGAGGCCAACCTGGACAGGAAAGTCCATGAGACTCTTATCTCCATTTAACCATCAATAGACAGGAAGTAGCAGAGCGCTAGCCTTGAGAACCTCAAGTTCAAGCCCAACCCCGGCACTCACTAAAAAATGTCTCATGGACTTTCCTCCCCGGGCTGGCTTCAAATCAAGATCCTCAGACTTCAGCGATTTGAGCAGGTAGGATTACAGATTTGAGCCATAATTTAAAAATATTTAATTGGCTTTCTCACTTTTTCGCCTTCCTTTTTATCTGTTTTATTGTTCTTCTCTTCTTCTTTAGTTCAATTCCTCTGGCCTGATGTTAGAACATAGCCCCTTACCCTCGGGTTTTTTTTTGCATTGTTTTTCATTTTGAAACTAGGAGACTCTACAACTTGTGCCACAGGTCAAACAGTGTTTTGTTTTTGTTCTTTTAGTAGGGCTTGAAATCAGTACCTCATCAGTGTTCAAGGTCTGGTGGTTTTTGTTTTGCTTTTGTTTTTATGCTTAATTCAAAAAAGGTGTAGAAGTAGAGCCACAGTCGGATTCCTGGAATGTTGTGTTGCTTTTTTTTTTTTTTTTTTTAAATACAGGGCTACCAGGCTCCACTCCTTGAGCCACAGCTTCACTTCTGCCTGTCTTTGTCTCTCTCTTTCTTTCCTTCCTTCTTTTTTTGTTTCTTTCTTTCCTCTCTTTCATTCTTTCTCTATTTCTTTCTATTTTTCTCTTTCCTCTTTCTTCCTACCTTACTTTGTCTCTCAAATTCTCTTTTCCCTTTCTTTCTCTCCTCTTTCTGTCTCTCTCTGTGTCTCCTTTTCCTCTCTCTCTTTCTTCCTTTCTTTCCTTTTTTTCTCTCTCTTTCTTTTTGTGGAAGCTCTGGGGCTAGAATTCAGGGCATGGCTACTTTGTCTCAGTTTCTTTTTTCCCACCACATGGCTAGCAGGCTCCAATACATGAGTCATAGCTCAACATCTGCCTGTTTACCTGTCTTTCTTTCTTTCTTTTTTCCTTTCTTACTTTCTTTGTTTCTTTTTCTTTCTTTCTTTCCTCTCTTTCTCTTTTACTTTCTTCTCTTTCTTTCTTTCTATTCTCTTTCTCATTCCTCTTTCTCCCTTTCTCTTTCTCTGTGTCTCTCATTTTTTCTCTTTTCTTTCTCTCTTTCTCTTTCTATTCCTCTCTTTCTCTCTCTCCTCTTTCTATCACTCTCTGCATCTCTTTTTTTTTTTTTTTTTTTTTGCCAGTCCTGGGCCTTGGACTCAGGGCCTGAGCACTGTCCCTGGCTTGTTCCCGCTCAAGGCTAGCACTCTGCCACTTGAGCCACAGCGCCGCTTCTGGCCGTTTTCTGAATATGTGGTGCTGGGGAATCGAACCTAGGGCCTCCTGTATCCGAGGCAGGCACTCTTGCCACTAGGCTATATCCCCAGCCCCTCTGCATCTCTTTTTCTTTCTTTTTTTTTTTTTTTTTTTTTTTTTTTTTGGCCAGTCCTGGTCCTTGGACTCAGGGCCTGAGCACTCTCCCTGGCTTCTTTTGCTCAAGGCTAGCACTCTGCCACTTGAGCCACAGTGCCACTTCTAGCTGTTTTCTGTATATGTGGTGCTGGAGAATCGAACCCAGGGCCTCATGTACACGAAGCATGCTCTCTTGCCACTAGGCCATATCCCCAGCCCCACTGCATCTCTTTTTCTTACTCTCTTCCTTTCCGTCTCCCTTTTGTTCTTATTTTCCTCTGTATCTTTCTTTCTCGTCTCTGTCTCTCAATTTCTCATTCTGTTTCTATCGTTCCTATTTCTGTCTCTCTGTGTCTCTCTCTCTGTGTCTCCCTCTCTTTCTTTCTTTCTTCCTTCTTTCTCTCTCTCTTTCTTTCTTTCTTTCTTTCTTTCCTCTCCTCTCTTTATTTCTGGTGGTTAATAGGAGATGAGAGTCCACGAGAAGCCTAGGGCACTTACACAGTGTCTGAAATTCTGAGGATTGCGGTTTGAAGCCAGCCTGGTCAGGAAAGTCCATGAGACTCATCTCAATTAACCACCAATAGGCAGAGAGAAGTAGAGCCTAGTCATGAGTAGAACACCAAAAGTTCAATCCCACCCCTGACACACACAAAAATGAGTCTCATGGACTTTCCTGCCCAGGCTGGCTTCAACCCACAATCCTCAGATTTCACCTACAAGAAGCAGCTTACATTACAGATGTAAAGTCTTTATGTTAAAAGCTGTAATTGGCTCTACTTTGTCTTCCTTTTCAGTTATTGTTCTTGGGGTTTTTTGTTGTTAGCAGTTTTTATGGCTTGTTACTAAAGGTCTGGCCATCTCCTTGAAGTTTCTCTCACTATGCCTCTCTGTCTGTCTCTCTGTTTCTCTGTCTTTCGAGCAAACCTCATACCATGAGCCATAGCTCAATTTTTTTTTTTTTTTTTGCCAGTCCTGGACCTTGGACTCAGGGCCTGAGCACTGTCGCTGGCTTCTTTTTGCTCAAGGCTAGCACACTACCACTTTAACCATAGCTTCACTTCTGGCTTTTTCTATATATGTGGTGCTGGGTAAATGAACCCAGGGCTTCATGTATAAGAGGCAAGCACTCTACCACCATGCCATATTCCCAGCCCCTCAACTTTCTTTATTATATTTTTGGAAGTCCTAGGGCTTGAACTCAGGGCATAGCCACTTTGTCTTAGTGTGTGTGTGTGTGTGTGTATGTGTGTGTGTGTGAGCGCGTGTGTGTGCGTATGTGTGTGTGTTTCTTTCAGGGCTAACAGGCTCTAATACTTGAGCTCAACTCTTCCTGGATTTGTTTGTTTGTTTGTTTTTGGTGGTTAATCGATGAGTCCAAGGAGTAGTCAAGTGCACTTCAGAGAGGCTTGAAATCTGAAGATTGAGGTTCGAGGCCAACCTGGACAGGAAAATCCATGAGACTCTTATCTCCATTTAACCATCAATAGACAGGAAGTAGCAGAGCGCTAGCCTTGAGCACCTCAAGTTCAAGCCCAACCCCGGCACTCACTAAAAAATGTCTCATGGACTTTCCTCCCCGGGCTGGTTTCAAACCAAGATCCTCAGACTTCAGCGACTTGAGCAGGTAGGATTACAGATTTGAGCCATAATTTAAAAATATTTAATTGGCTTTCTCACTTTTTCACCTTCCTTTTCATCTGTTTTATTGTTCTTCTCTTCTTCTTCTTTAGTTCAGTTCCCCTGGCCTGATGTTAGAACATAGCCCCTTACCCTCAGGTTTTTTTTGCATTGTTTTTCATTTTGAAACTAGCAGACTCTACAACTTGTGCCAAAGGTCAAACAGTGTTTTGTTTTTGTTCTTTTAGTAGGGCTTGAAATTAGTACCTCATCAGTGTTCAAGGTCTGGTGGTTTTTGTTTTGCTTTTGTTGTTATGCTTAATTCAAAAAAGGTGTAGAAGTAGAGCCACAGTCGGATTCCTGGGATGTTGTGTTGCTTTTTTTTTTTTTTTTTTTTTTAAATACAGGCTCCACTCCTTGAGCCACAGCTTCACTTCTGCCTGTCTTTTTCTCTCTCTTTCTTTCCTTCCTTCTTTCTTTGTTTCTTTCTTTCCTCTCTTTCTTTTTTTCTCTATTTCTTTCTATTTTTCTCTTTCCTCTTTCTTCCTACCTCTTACTTTGTCTCTCAAATTCTCTTTTCCCTTTCTTTCTCTCCTCTTTCTGTCTCTGTGTCTCCTTTTCTTTCTCTCTTTCTTCCTTTCTTTCCTTTTTTTTCTCTCTTTCTTTTTGTGGAAGCTCTGGGGCTGGAAGTCAGGGCATGGCTACTTTGTCTCAGTTTCTTTTTTCCCACCACATGGCTAGCAGGCTACACTACATGAGTCACAGCTCAACATCTGCCTGTTTGCCTGTCTTTCTTTCTTTCTTTCTTTTTTCTTGCTTGCTTGCTTTTTTGATTTCTTTCTTTCTTTTTCTTCCTTTGCTCTCTTTCTCTTTTACTTTCTTTCTTTCTTTCTATTTCTCTTTCCTCTTTCTCCCTATCTCTTTCTCTGTGTCTCTCATTTTCTCTTTTCTTTCTCTTTGTCTTTCTATTCCTCTTTCTCTCTCTCCTCTTTCTATCTCTCTCTGCGTCTCTTTTTCTTACTCTCTTCCTTTCCATCTCTCTCATTCTTCTTTTCCTCTGTTTCTTTCTTTCTCCTTCTCTTTTCTCTGTCTCTCAATTTCTCATTCTGTTTCTATCTTTCCTATTTCTGTCTCTCTGTGTTTCCCTCTCTTTCTTTCTTTCTTTCTTTCTTTCTTTCTTTCTTTCTTTCTTTCTTTCTTTCTTTCTTTCTTTCTGTCTGTCTGTCTTTCTTTCCTCTCCTCTCTTTATATCTGGTGGTTAATAGGAGATGAGAGTCCATGAGAAGCCCAGGGCACTTACATAGTGTCTGAAATTCTGAGGATTGCGCTTTGAAGCCAGGCTGGTCAGGAAAGTCCATGAGACTCATCTCAATTAACCACCAATAGGCAGAGAGAAGTAGAGCCTAGTCATGAGTAGAACACCAAAAGTTCAATCCCACCCCTAACACACACAAAAATGAGTCTCATGGACTTTCCTGCCCAGACTGGCTTCAACCCGCGATCCTCAGATTTCACCTACAAGAAGCAGCTTACATTACAGATGTAAAGTCTTTATTTTAAAAGTTGTAATTGGCTCTACTTTGTCTTCCTTTTCTGTTATTGTTCTTGGGGATTTTTGTTGTTAGCACAGTTTTTATGGCTTGTTACTAAAGGTCTGGTCATCTCTTTGAAGTTTCTCTCACTATGCCTCTCTGTCTGTCTCTCTGTTTCTCTGTCTTTAAAGCAGACCTCAAACCTTGAGCCATAGCTAAAAATAATTTTTTTTGCCAGTCCTGGACCTTGGACTCAGGACCTAAGCACTGTCGCGGGCTTCTTTTTGCTCAAGGCTAGCACACTACAACTTTAGCGATAGCTTGACTTCTGGCTTTTTCTATATATGTGGTGCTGGGTAAATGAACCCAGGGCTTCATGTATAAGAGGCCATCACTCTACCACTAGGCCATATTCCCAGCCCCTTAACTTTTCTTATTGTATTTTTGGAAGTCCTAGGTCTTGAACTCAGGGAATAGCCAATTTGTCTGTGTGTGTGTGTGTGTGTGTGTGTGTGTGTGTGTGTGTGTGTGTGTGTGTTTCTCAGTGCTAGCTGGCTTTAATACTTGAGCTCAACTCTTTCTGGGTTTGTTTGTTTTTGGTGGTTAATCGATGAGTTCAAGGAGTAGTCAAGTGCACTACAGAGAGGCTTGAAATCTGAAGATTGAGGTTCGAGACCAGCCAGGACATGAAAGTCCATGAGACTCTTAATCTCCAGTTGACCACCAATAGACAGGAAGTAGTGTAGAGCTCTAGCCTTGAGTAGAACACCTCAAGCCCACCCATGGCACACTTGAACATGATTCTCATGGACTTTCCTACCCAAGCTGGCTTCGAACCACGATCCTCAGATTTCACCCTCCATGAGCATCTAAGATTACAGGTATGAGTCTCAATTTTAAAATCTGTGACTTACTATTGTTTGTCTTCCTTTTAATTTCTTCTTCCTTATGTTGTTTTTTGTTTTTATTGCAGGTTTTATTCCTTACTACTAAAGGCCTGGCCACTCTCCTGAAGTTCTTTGTTCTCTGTCTTTTTACAGCAGGCTTCACATCTTGAGCCACAGCTCAACTTCTGTTTTCTCTGTGTGTGTGTGTGTGTGTGTGTGTGTGTGTGTGTGTGTGTGTGTGTGTGTGTGTAATTTCTAGGACCTGAACTCAGTGCATAGCCACTTGGTCTTAGTTTTTTTTTGTTTTTTGTTTTCCTCATTGCCAGCAGGTTCTCTGTTTTTTTTAACCAAACCTCAACTTCTGTCACTCTGTTTTGTTTTTGGTGGTTAATAGGAGACAAGAGTTCATGGGAAGCCCAGGGCACTACAGAGCAACTTGAAATGAGGATCATTGTTCGAAGCCAGCCTGGGGAGGAAAGTCCATGAGACTGTTAGGTCAAAGAGTAAAACCACTAAGAGGCAGGAAGTTGCAGAGCTCTAGCCATGAGCAAACACAGCAAGTTCAAGCCCAAGACTGGTACTCACTAAAACAAATCTCACGGACGTTCCTGGCCAGGCTGGCTTCGAACCACGATCCTCAGATTTCAGCAATCTTAGCATGTAGGATTACAGTTGTGGGCCATGATTTTAAAAATCTTTAGTTGCTTCCTCTCTTCTTTACCTTCCTTTTTCACTTATTGTTCCTTGTTTTTTATTTCATATATACATATATTTACATATATATTTGCATATATATACATATATATATTTTATTTTCTGTCCTGTGTGTTGTTGTTAGGGCCCAGCCACTCACCTTCAGTTTTGTCAGTTGTGGGGCTTGAACTCAGTGCCTGGCACTGTCCCTGGGCTCTTCTGCTCAAAGATAGCCATCTACCACTTTGAGCCACAGTGTCAATTCCAGTTACTTGGAGATTTCAGTCCAGGCTGGCTTTGAACTGTGAACATCAGATCTCGGTCTCCTGAGTAGCTAGAATTACAAGCTGACCCACTGGCACCTGGCTCGTTCTTTTAGATCAAAACTAACAGGCTCTACAACTTGGACCACACTGTTTCATTGTCCATGAGTTTTTTGGTTTCTTTTTGTTTTTGTGCTCAAAGGTAGCAGGAGCAAAAACTCAACTCCTAAGTTTTTGGGGGGATGTGGGTTTGAACTCAAGGTCTGGTGAGTCTCCCTGAGGTGTTTTCTTTGTTTTGTTTTGTTTTTTATTTCAAAGCTAGCACACTCTACTACTTGAGCCTCAGCTCAACTTATGCCTTTTTTTTCTGGTGATAAATAGAAGACAAGAGTCCATGGGAAGCCTAGGGCACTACGCAGTATCCTAAAATCTTAGGATTAGAGTTTGAAGCCAGCCTGGGCAGGAGAGTCCATGAGACTCTTATCTCCAGTTAACTAACTAGAGGCAGGAAATAGAGCTCTAGCCTTGAACAAAACACTTCAATGTCAAGCCCACCCCTGACACACACAAAAACAAGTCTCATGGGCTTTCCTGCCCAGGCTACCTTCGAACAGCGATCCTTAGATTACAGCAACTGGCAGCAGCTTCTATTACAGGTATGTCTAGATTTAAAAACCTTTAGTTGGCTCTTCTCTTCTTTTACCATCATTCATACATTTATTTAGGTGTGGGTTCTCCTGCTTGCTTTTAGGGCCTGCCCAATCTTGCTGAAGGCTAGCATGCTCTGACTTTATCCACAGCTCCACTGTGTGTATGTGTTTGTGTGAGTGTGTGTGTGTGCTGGTAAATGACAGATAAAAGTCGTATTTTAGGCTCTGCTACCACAGGGTCCTAAATTGTGCTGATCTTGATTCAATGTCAGCTGGTAAGAAAAGTCCATGAGAGTCTCATCTCCAGTTAACCTCCAATAGACCAGAAGTGTTCGAGAGCAGCCTTGGAGCAGAAAGCTGTAGTTCAATCCCTGAGTTCATATCCCAGAACTGCGCGCACATGCATACACACACACACACACACACACACACACACACACACACACAGATGTGAAGTGGGCTTTCCTGTTCTGGCGGGTTTTGAACAGTGATCCTAAATTTCAGTCTTTTGAGTACCGAGAATTCTAAATGTGAACCACCAGTGTCTTGCTCATTTTATCATCTTTAATTGATTTTTTTTGGATGCTCTTCCACTTCGATTTTTTTTTCTTTATGTTTTTGTAGTGGTCTTATGCTAGATCTCTGGCTGTGGGCCCTTTTACTTTGCTTTTTCTCTCAAGGCTGCTGCTTTATCACTTCAGCCAGGGCTCCACTTGTGGCTTTTGATGATTAGTTGGAGAGAAGAGCCTCTGGGACTTTCCTGCCCAGAGACTTATATCCCATTTATCACCACCACCATCACCAAAAAAAAAAATCCAAAGTTTGTTTGTGGCTCAAGTGGTCAAGCCTGCTAGCTTTGAATTATAAAACAAACAAAGAATCTTGGAGGTCCAGTTTTGGCCCTAATTGTACGCTCAGCTTGATTTATGCAAAAAAAAAAAAACTTATGGAGAGTGACCAGGGAATGATTACTGAACTCATCTCCCATAGGGTTTTTATATATAGGTGGTCATTTTTACCAGCTGAGGAGAGATTAAGGAACAATCTTTATGGGCAAGTTATGTGGGATTCAGCAATCAGGAGCGATTGGCAATGCTTTTCTGAGAATGACTCAAAACTCACTTTTCATCATTCCAAAATGGTTCTTACCTCTGTGCAAGGAAATGAGAGGTGAGAAGGAAGGAATATGGGAAAACGAAGATGCCTCAACAAGGTAAGGAATGTTAACTTCAGATTAAATGAAACACAGGTGAGCTGTGTACAATCCAAGAAGGGACATATCTCCTAGGTTTGGGTCCCAGTAAATTCAGTTAGTGAAACAAACCAATGGTGAGGAGTAGAACCAATTATAGTGTTCACGAAAAGGAGGCCCACGGCAGGCAAGTCAGTTCCCTAATGTCAGGGAACATTGAACACACAGGAGTGAAAGGGTTTGGCTTAGACGACAGGATAGAAACAGAACCAAGGATGACTGCAACATTCCCCAAAAAGGATCCCACTGACACCAAATCCAGTGCCTTATGCCTGTAACCCTAGCCACTCAGAAGGCTGAGGCTGGAAAGTCCATGAGACTCTTACGTTCAATTAGTAAAAAGGCAGAGGTGGTGCTGTGGCTCAAGTTGTAGAGGACCAGCCTTGAGTAAAAAGGCTCAGGGACAGCAGCCAGGCCCTGGACAAGCACAAAAAACAACACCCGAAACGTTTCATGCAGTAATCATGTGCACACTTACACACCTGCACACAAGTGAAGGAAAGCTTGCTCTACTTTATTCTGTTGAATAAAATATTGTATTTTACTCTTTCTAGTTAACATAAAAAAAAAGATTCATGGGGTTGGGATGTAGCTCAGTTGGTAGAGTGCTAGCCAGAGAGAGACAGAGTGACAGAGAGACAGAGAGAAAGACAGCGAGAGGGAGGGAGGAAGGGAGAGAGAGAGAATGCTCATTATTGCCTACCACTTACATTTCAAGATTTAAATGGCACAAAATGAAAAGTATGGGTAAGGGAGAGGAATACATATCATCAGCATTCTTTGTATACATGCATAAAGTGTCATAATGTAACCATTATATTGTACGACTAGTAGGAGTTACTTAAAATTCTTAAAATATACTTTTCCCCAAACAATTCCTTGTAGGTCAAGCTCTGAGTCAATTCACCTGAGCCCACGTTGAAGGGACCTAGAAATGCAGCCAGCCTGGACTACTTATCAGTGAAGATATAAAGGACTTTTAACTCCCCTTCAGTCTGCTCTCCTGGTGGTGGCTCTCTCTCTCTCTCTCTCTCTCTCTCTCTCTCTCTCTCTCTCTCTCTCTCTCTCTCTTGCCTATCGTGGGACTTGAACTCGGGGCCTGGGCGCTGTCCCTGAGCTCTTCAAATCAAGGCTAACTGCTCTACTACTAGAGTCACAGCACCACTTCCAGTGTTCTCATGGTTCCTTGGAGATAAGAGTCTCATGGACTTTCCTGCCAGGGCTGGCTTTTAACTGGGATCCTCAGATCTTAGCCTCAGCAAAGACTACAGCCTGGAACCACCGATGCCTGGGTTCTCTTTCCGTGCTTTCCTTTCCCTTCCAAATAAACTATATTGTTTACCTTAAATAATTTCCTGCCCTTTAATTCTTTAATGAGTAATAGTGTCCTCCCCACACCTTTGAAATGGTAAAAACTTAGCAGCCCTCTGTAAAGGATAGAGACTTTAAGATGGGAAGCTGTTCTAAAAGGAAGCCCCAAGCTCACCCATTGTAGACCCAGAGAAATCTCTATTTTAGAATACTAAGAGACCTCCCTCTGAGCTGGTTGCCTAAGGGTTTGAGGTTGCTAGAGGTAACCACTTCTGTTCTCCCAGAACTTAAGGGAGCAGGTAACAGCTGCCATTGTTTTGTAAATTTTTTTATTAATAATATAAAAAAAGATATAAAGGGCTTTTTGGCCATTAGACCTAAGGTAGGCCCAAATCCTGCCTCTCTTGTTTGTTTCATCATCAGGAAAAAGAGGCTGGACACACAGTTTGCTGGTTTACTGCAGAGATCCTCCCCACTGCCTCCGCCAATGGGAATAGAACTAGACAGCGTGCTTGTGAAACATGGTATTGGAAAATCCCTCACATCATTGAAGTGATCTTATAGGATGATGGTGCCTTATAGATAAATCATCTGGATAGGGTCAAGACAAATTGAAACAGACATAAGGTCATTAGATATGTCTTTTTTTTTTTTGAGTGATGGGTTCAGTCAGATCGATTTAAAATAAAATACATTATCTGTTTACAAGGAATATACATGATGAGAGAGGTGGGAAGTACAAAGCACAAACATGAAGGTTACGGTTCATACATAATATACAGAAGTACCCGACATTCGCAGTCTCAGAAGTTGCATGACGTTGTTTGTTCAGCATCTTCCTACATTTCCTTCTGTGGATCCTCGAGCTGAGTTTGAGCTTCCTCTACATTGTTTCTGAATTTATCCCAATAATGACCAGGACACACCAAGCAAATTCTTCTTCCATCCAGGTTTATTTACAGTGAAGGTTTTTCTGATGCTAAGGGCTGACATGTGAAGATATGTCATTCTTGAAAAACGTAGCCTGAAGCGAGTGCTGGTGCTCACACCTGTCATCCTAGCTACTCAGGAGGCTGAGATCTGAGAACAGCAGTTCCAAGTCAGCCTAGGCAGGAAAGTCTGTGAACCTCCTATCTCCAGTGAACTCCACAGAAATAGGGAGAGGAGAGTTGGGGGTGGGGGCGGGGAAGTAGGTGAAAATGAGGGAGGGAGCAATACTGTTCAAAAAGAAATGTACTCTTTACTTATGTAACTGTAACACCTCTGTACATCACCTTTACTTGAACTAAAAAGCTAAGGACAGTTCAAACATCAGGACCAAGCAAACCAACAACCATCCCCCCCCACATCTGCTGCCCCAAAACCTAACTTGATATTCCTGAGATTCCTATTCTAAGTGGGCCAAATAAGCAACTGTTGAGTTTTCTGTAATTCCAGAATATTCCAAACATTGCCTGTGGCCAATTCTGATCTTGAGAATTTGTCCCCAGTTGAAAAATAGGTTTCCAGTCTAGACTGGGCATGTAGGTGTCATAGCCATCTCTCACTCTTTCTCCAAGTTTGGTCATCACTGGAAGAATCACAATGCCAGGAATATGTAGGGGAGGGGGAAGAGAGAGAGAAAGAGAGGGAGACAGAAATAAAGAGACAGAGAGTGGGGGGGCAGGCACACTGGTAGGTTGGTAGGTAGGTTGAGTTGGGTTCAGTCAAAATATTGGGGTGCTATGTGATGCTGAAGTTCAGACAGGAGGCCTGCTGTGAACTGTGGCCAGTGTGATAAGCCAGACCCCCGGCTTTCCCTCTGTAGTTTTGGGGCTCCCTTCCACTCTCACCTCCCACTAGCTGGGGTATTAGCCAAGCTGTCCATAGGAAGCTCTTCACTCACCTGTTTCAGAAAGATAACTGCAATCAGATCTTCTCTTCCCTGGAGAAAACAGCTGCTGGGAGCCAAGGGCAGATTTCGTGTTCTGGAAGTTTCAAATTCCGTGGATGAAGATGAGCCGGGCTGTCTCGGCTTTCAGGGGCTCAGTGGACCCCCCTCTCACACTTCACTCCATTCATATACATGAGCTTCCTTCTTCAGGGAGCTCCTGTGGTCTCCCCTAGGGCATCTAGAATGCCCTGCTTCTAGTTGCTGTCTCTTTCTGATCTCATGAGCTTCAGAATTCAAGGGAATGTCAGTTTCCGACTCAGCCTCTTTCTCTCCACGTGTTGTAATTGCCTCTACCCGGGTGGTATCTATTCAAAGAAATATTCTAGGCTGCTGATGTCATCTTTGAGCAGAGCAAAATGTGGCTGCCGGGCCATGATCACTAGCTCACACAATGTCTAGAACAGTGCTGTAGTTACCAGGACAGGCAGTGTGGTGACAGGACCGGAAGTGGAATTATATCCACTAGGAAGTGTTGAGCCTGGCACCTGTGGCTCATGCCTGTATTCCTAGCTACTTCAGGAGAGTGAGATCTGAGGATTATGGTTCAAAGCCAACCCAGTCAGAACATTTCAGGAAGCTCTTAGCTCCACCTACTGACAAAAGCACCAGGTAAATAGAGCTATGGCTTAAGTGGTAGATCACTAGCCTTGAGCAAAACAACTATGAAATCTGGAAGGTATGTGCTGCGCCTTTTGTGGTATGGCTACCTTCTGATTGTCTCTCCACTTCCTGTTCCATGATTCCCACTCTATCTAGGCTGCCAGTGTGTCTACCCAAGACTCCCCACTATTAGAAGAGCCATTCCCATAGCTGCCACACTGGCCATCCCCTCCAGCCCCCAGCCCCTGGGGCCTCCAAGAGAAGGCTGGTAGGCTCTTTCTGGATGCTAGGTTCCTCCTGTGCAGTATGGCACTGTTTGTGACTGCTCAAGTGTTTTTCCCAATGTGATTTGCCCTATGAAGAGGTTCAGGAATTCTTGCACCACACCTGTGTAGCTCGCTTCTTTCTTTCTTTTTGCCAGTCCTGGGGCTTGAACTCAGGGACTGAGCACTGTCCCGGGCTGCTTTTGCTCAAAGCTAGCACTCTACCTCTTGAGCCACAATACCACTTCTTGTTTTTTCTATGTGGTGCTGAGGAATTGAACCCAGGGATTTATGCATGCTAGGCAAGCACTCTACCACTAAGCCACCTTCCCAGCCCTCAGGTTAGTACTTTTGAAAGTTTATATGAAAGTGGTGAGTAGGAAATAGAAATCTCAGGGGGGCTGACTCAAGAAGTAAACTCTAAAGCCAGATAGAGAGGTGAACATCGGTAGTGCTAGCATTTGGAAGGCTGTGATGGGAGGATCTTGAATTCAAGGCCAGGTTGCCTTACACAGTAAGACTGTGTCAGGAAAGAATGAGAGGGAAGGAGAGGAAGAAAGAGTAAAAAGGAGGGGCTTGGATATGTGGCTCAGTTGGTAGAGTGCTAACCAGTAAGTGAAAGCATCAAGTAGTGAGTTCAAGTCCTGGCCCCCTTCCCCCCCCCAAAAAAAAGGGGGAAAGGAAAACAATTAACCCATTATAATAGATGCACCTCTGAGGACAGGCAGTTATCAAACTGACCATAAGCAGTGTTAGGAGATCAACTCAAAGAATGTGTATAAGCAATCTATGAAGATAGGAATATATTTAAGTGTCAATTTGGGGGAAACTTATTTCACAAAACTATTTCACTTAAGGATGGTTTTTGGTCCTGTGACAATGCAAAATTTATGTATTAGATAAAAGAATTATTGTAAATTTTGTTGGGAGCAGGCATTTGTTTATCATAAAATTCAGCAAGACAAAAATATAATTACAGCAGTTATTGTCAAAAGACTAATTCAGAGGTCAAGTTCAAAGATCAATGCACTTACAAGAAGATGAAACTGCTAGATGCATATGAAGAGAATGGGTTAAATATTACTAAAGTGGCGGCGGTTCTTCCCCCGTTTCTAAAAAACTAGCTTCATAGATAGGTGCTGGTAGCTTGTGCCTGTAATGCTAGCTACCCAGGAGGCTGAGATCTGAGGATTGAGGTTCAAAGCCAGACAGGGCAGGAACACCTGGGAGTCTCTTACATGTAATTTACCCCAAAAAAGCTGGAAATGGAGCTTTGGCTCAAGTGTTAGAGGGCCAGCCTTGATCACAAAAGCTCAAAGATGGCACCCAGGTCCTGAGTTCAAGCCCCAGTACTGGCACAAAAGAACAAACAAATGAACAACAACCAACACCTATTTAATTCTAACTTACTTAGTGGCACTATAACTTGGAAGACTGACCATCAATTATATACATATTTTTGTTGGTTCTGAGGCTTGAACCTAGGGCCTTAAGCATAACAGGAAAGCACTCTACCATTGAGTAATATTCCCATCAACTCCCCCTTTGTTTTAGACAATAAGTCTGTGCTATATAGTTCAGGCTGACCTTGAACCTACTCTTTCTAATTGCTAAGATAATGAGCATGTACCACCGTACCTAGCACCTACAATTATGTTTCTAAAATAACAAATGCAGGATACAGTGGAGTAGCCTACACTTAACTATAAACACAATACTATTTGTGCAAGCTTATAGGTTGTTTTCAGTACTTTGTTTTTACTACAGCACTGTTTTCTAGCACGTGGATCATTATCTGTGTTCTACCTTAGGGTTCTAAACACTGACACCCCTTCTGAGAACACAAGAAGTAAAAATCTTTAATGGTAAGCAGCCCCAAGAAATGACCTCAAACCTGCTAGATTAGGGCAGGAATGGAGTTCAGTTACTAAAGATCTGAGGAACATTCAAGAGACTACACTTCCACAAGGTATTTTTTAAAGACTATTACTATTAAAGACAGTATTACTATTATCAGGGAAACATTGTGGAGAGGGAAATAAAGTGTCCTATGCTCTAGGATATGTTAAAGAGCCCTTGTTCTCATAACCATGTGTATGAAAACGATTTTCCTTGCAGAATTACATGTCTAGGAGCCAAGGCAAGCTTTGTCGAAATGATTGGTAACTTTTCTTTGTCTTTGGAGGTTTCCATGGAAACAGCCTGAGACAGAGAAGGCAGCATTATCATCTGGCTGTGGAAGCTCACTGGTATCATTTCTGGTGAGTCTGGACAATGAGACACACAGGTTCAAGTAATGCTTCCATAACCAGGAACCAAATGAAGCCACATATAGTGCCAAATAGAGCACAAAAGCTCAGGGACACTGGCCAGGCCCTGAGTTCAAATCCCAGGTCCATGACACACATACACAAAATTCTCATCTCATACTAGGTACTGGAAAACAGTGTTTTCCAAATGTCAGGTGCCCAGTAATAGATGGGAATCTTGTCACAATGCAGATTCCACAGGTGAGCTGGAGGGTCTCCCCTGAGACCTGGTGCAGCTGAGGCTGACATCATTCATTGACATCATCATGACTGACATCATCAGCCTTCAGAGGGAGGGAGGGAGGGAGGGAGGAGCACAAGACACATGGCTCACCTGTCTTGGAATACCTGCTCCCTAACTATTACGCCAAATGTTTTTACCAAGAGCTCCAAGGAAGCTTAAGAATGATTTGGTCAAACCCACTATTGACCGGTGGGGACTCTGAAGCTCTGTGAGGGGGACGCCCTCCCCCTCCCCCCAAGCCAGAGTAGGGCTCAAGATTCAAGTCCCTTCTGCTTTTGTGCAATCCCCAGAGCTTAGTTAATTTCCATGATGGGACCAGTGAGGGCTCTGGGAATGTCTGAGGTTACTCAGTAGGTCTCCTCTCTCCAGTAGCCCTAACTGAAAATTCATTTGGGGGGGGGGGTTGGAGGGGAAGAGGGTGTTGGTTGTGGGGCTTGAACTCAGGGCCTGGGTGCTGTCCCTGAGCTTTTCTGCCCAAGGCTAGCACTCTGCCACTGTGACCCACAGCTTCACTTACAGTTTCCTGGTGATTTATTGGAGATCAGTCTCATGGACTTTTCTGCCAGGGCTGGCTTTGAACCGTGATCCTCATATCTTAGCCTCCTGAGTAGCTAGGATGACAGGCATGAGCCACCAGATAGACCTTTTTTAAAAAATTGTAACCACAATTATGCTTGAGCAAAGTTTCTTGTTTCATCAAGAGAGTACCAGTCTCGATGGGAAGAGAGGCAAGAAAATGGATTCATCGAAAGCAACAGGGTTATTAAAAATCTACCCAGATCATGTCAACCAGAAAAGCCCTAGGCCCTTCCTCCTAGTTAAAAGATAGGGGATCAAACATTTAAAGGGGTGTTTTAAGAGAGACTAGCACATACCCAAAGGCTTCCTCCACCCCTTTGAAGAAATCCAAAAGACTGAAAGAAAATTACAGAGAAGGTTTCTGTGCAGGGTAAGTGTCTCTCTCTCTCTCTCTCTCTCTCTCTCTCTCTCTCTCTCTCTCTCTCTCTCTGCATTGCTATGTATGAATCTGATTTTTTCCCCCTCCAGGGAAGATGTCCTCACACTGAAAAACACCACCTTTTAAAACGGCCCCGGGGTTGGTGACATCAGAGAGATTTGGGTTCCTGGAAGAAAGGGTATCTGTACTTCAAAATTCCTTACTGGTCCAGGGGCACAGTCTACCTCCCCACATGCCCCTCCCACCAACCCAAGGCCTAGAAATCAGCCAGCTGCTTAGAGCCTGTCTATACTTACCCTAAAAGATGTGATAGCTTTGAAAAAAAATAAACAACTTGCTTGTTGCATTCTGGGGACAACCCTCCCACAAAGGGGGGAAAAAAAAAACCAGTTTCAAAGTCACTTCTGTCTAGACTGTGCCAGGATTGATTATCAGAGCCTTGCCCTGATCAAAAACACAGGGGGGCACAGTCATTTGCGTTAATGTAATTAAAACATAATAGAATCATGTCTACAGGCCAGGGATAAGAATGAGGATCAAAAGAAGGTGGGAGGAGACGCCAGTTCTGGATAGCTTCATTTCCACACCAAGGGAGTGAATGGAGACTTGTGCCTACTTCTGTTTCCATGACAACCTCGGGCTTTGGACCAGCCCTCACTCTGTTGGAAGGCCACCAAGGGAGAGTGTCTTTGAGGATGTTTGCAGAGCCTTAGCCCAGGAGATGGGAAACTAAAGGAAAAGGAAGAGAGGCAGCTGGATGTGGGAGGCTTAGGCCTATAATCCTAGCTATTCAGGAAGGAGATCTGAAGAGTGTGGTTCAAAAGCTAGCTTGGGCAAGAAAGTCTGAGACTTATCTCCAATGAACCACTAGAACATCAGAAATGGCGCTGTGGCTTCAAGTGGTAGAGCTCTAGTCTTGAGCAAAAGAGCTCAGGGACAGCAACCAGGCCCTGAGTTCAAGCCCCACAACTGACTGACCAAAAACAGTAGAAAAGGAAGAGAGGAAAAGGACTCACAGAGAGAAGAGGAAATGTAGCAGACAGTTTGCTAATTCTGAGGGCCTCTAACACACGCCCAGGCTTAGGGAGACTTCACAAAGCAAAGGCGGCTAATCGAATTGGACTCCAGGGAAAAGCATCGGGATAAACGGTTCTGGTTTCTAAAGAGCCTCATTGAGCCAAAGGTTCATGTCTGTAATCCTAGTCAATCAGGAGGCTGAGATATGAGGATCAGAGTTTGAGGCCAGCCCAAGCAGGAAAGTTCCTGAGATTTTTGTTTCCAATGCACCACCAAAAGATGAAGCTGTAGTTCAAATAGTAGAGTGCCAGCCTTGAGCAAAAACAAACCACAGGGACAGTGCCCATGCCCTGAGTTCAAGCCCAGGAGTGAAACTGGATAGATAGATAGATAGATAGATAGATAGATAGATAGATAGATAGATAGATACATAGATACATAGATACATAGATACATAGATACATAGATACATAGATACATAGATAGATACATAGATTGATGAGTGAGAGAGACAGAGAGAGAGAGATACACACATCTAGGTAGGCCTAGACCTCAATTTGAGCTGCTTTTCCTGCCATGTAGCCCCTTGGGCCAAGATCCCTGAGTTCTGGAGAAACCATGTAATTTTCACACCTTGTCTCTACCTTCTCCTTAGAGCCAAGCCTTCAGGAAATTTTCTGAGGTTTGTTTTTGTTTTGCCAGTCCTGGGGCTTGAACTCGGGGCCTGGGCACAGTCTCTGAGCTTCTTTTGCTCAAAGCTAGCACTCTACCACTTGAGCCACAGAACCACTTCTGACTTTT
The DNA here is from genome assembly GCF_023159225.1 of Perognathus longimembris pacificus. Lineage (NCBI taxonomy): Eukaryota > Metazoa > Chordata > Mammalia > Rodentia > Heteromyidae > Perognathus > Perognathus longimembris. Next base: position 29,187,743 of record NC_063178.1, read on the forward strand.
TCTGTGTATGTGGTACTGAGGAATCAAACCCAGGGCTTCATGCATGCTAGGCAAGCACTCTACCACTAAGCCACATTCCCAGCCCTAGCGTTTCCAATCCTCTCTGACAAAAAGTAGCAAAGGCTACAGACAAAAGCACGATGGGAACAGGGTGGCTTAAACCACTGAGGCTAAAAGGCTAATTCCAAGGCATGAGCAAGTCAGAGGGAAAGACCTTTCAACTCTCTCTCTCTCTGGCTTCTCCATATTACCCTTCTACCTCCCCCCCCCCATTCTTTGTCTTCTCTCATATCTGTTCATATCACTTGTTCTTTATTCATATCCCTATGTCCAAATTTCTCCTTCTTTTAAAAAGATTAAATTGTTATTATAAAGGTGATGTGTACAGGGGTTCCAGTTACAGAGTCAGATAAGGGTACATTTCTTTTTGGACAGTGTCACCCCTTCTTTTGCTCTTTTCCAGCTTTTCCCTCTCATCCCCTCTCCTAAGTCGTATAGTTCATTTTCCACTTAGTGTTTAATGAGTACTGCTGCTGCATTTGTTTCGGTTTGTTTTTTGCTTTGTTTGCTTTGTTTGTTTGCAGTCTTGGGGGCTTGAACTCAGGGCCTGGGTGCTCTCTCTGAGTTTCTTTGTGCTCAAGGTTAGTGCTCTACCACTTTGAGCCACAGCTCCATTTCCAGCTTTTTGATGGTTAGTTGGGGATAAGAGTCTCATGGACTTGCCTGCCCAGGCTGGCTTCAGCCCTCAATCCTCAGATCTCATCCTCCTGAATAGCTAGGGTGGTTATAGGTGTGAGCTACTGGTAACCGGCTGCTTTACAATGTGTGTGTGTGTGTGTGTGTGTGTGTGTGTGTGTGTGTGTGGGAATGGAAACCGGGCCTTGTGCAGGCTAGGCAAGTGCCTTACCATTAAGCTCCACTCTCAGCTCTACAGTCTTCATCCAGGATTCTTGGAATAATCTAACAGGATATGAACTATTCATACCTATTGATTTTATAGATGAGTAAATCAACTTGACATTTGTGGCTCATACCTATAATCCTAGTTACTCAGAGGACTGAGATCTGAGGTTGAATGACGGTGAATGTCAACTGGTTAGACAAATCCATGGGATTCTTATCTCCCATAAGGAAAAAAAAAAGCTGGAAGTAGAGTTGAAGCTCATAGCCTTGAGCTAAACAAACAAACAAAACAACAACAAAACCAAGCAAAAGCACAAAGCCCTGAATTCAAGTCCTGGTCCTGGCACATGCACACATATTTATATATTTATATAGTACATTAAATATATACAAACATATTAAATATATATTAAATGTAAATATCAAACATAAAATATATAATATATTAAATATGTGAAATGTATCATACATTTAAATAGTATATATAAATATGTTATATATGTATTAATATATATTGTCTATTTAAATATATTTAATATTTTAATATGTAAATATTACATATACAAATATATAAATTGAGGCTCAAAGAGTATGAGGAAGGACCAGGGAACACAGGTAAAAAGTCGCGTCTGAAAAGCCAAGAGCGAGCAGATTTCAGCTCAGTGGGAGGAAGGTCTGCATAGGTGTCAGGGAAAGTAGCCAGGCCCTGTTTTGATGTAAAAGCAGATGCTGGAAAGACAAGAATGCAAGGTAAGCTGAGTGGCCTGATGGCTCACACCTAGTATACTAGCTACTCAGGAGGCTGACATCTAAAGCTTGTGGTTCAAAGCCAGCCTGAGCAATAAAGAGAAGGGCTGTGCAGCTCCGAACGTGGGTTCAGGGCAGTGGTAGGCTCAGCGGGGTCCCCATGGTCTGTGTCTCTGCTCTTTGTTCTTCCTGCTCCCCAGTTTTCAGCCTTCAGACCTCTAAGCCGATTCTTTCCCCTGTCAGTTTGCGGGCCGGGAAAAGCCGGCGCCACCAATTCCTGCTCAGCTCAGAGCAGATTCCTATGCTTTTACAACCGAGAGACTGATAATATTAGAGAAGATAAATTAGATTCCCAGTGGTTAGCGCAAGGAGTAAATAAAAAGTGTAATAAATATAGGTGACATGATTACACAACTCTTAATGGCCTTATCATTTAACCGAGTGTCACATTTAATAGGAACAAAACATAAAGTGTTGTAACTTTAGGTATTTATAGTAAGTGATCGTATTCTTGAATATCTTGTTACCTAGAAACTCATCATCTACAGTTTGTAGTATCAGTACCGGAGTTAATTCATGTAACTTTCTTTTCAAATGAGCATTTTCTTTCTTTCTTTTTTTTTTTTTACTATAAAACAAATCCTTTTAATTTTTCAAATGTTTTATAAAAACAATTTTACACTTAAGCCAGCCTTGAAGATAAGCACAAAATTGATCAGTGTACAAATTAAAAAAACAAAACCCACAACAAACTTGAGCACCCACTCTGCACATAACACTATTCTAGGTGCAATAGAAGGGAATCTTAACCTTAGAAACATTTCACTTTCTGGAACTGCACTGTCTCCCTTCCCAGGGAGTAAAAAATAAGTGAAGTTCCCATTGCTTCCTACGAACCTGACACTCTTCTGGCTCGCAGGAAAGCTAATTTTGAAGATGTAATGAACTCAGTACCTGATCCTCTTAGAAAGCAGAACTCATTTTCTCTAAAAACAAAAGAAACTATTTTCCATGTAAGGTCAGTTTGTTTCATGAACATTTTTTTTAAATGCCCTATTATCTCTAGATTTTCTTCCTCCAATTGCCTTTTTTTTTTTTTTTTTTCAAAAAGCAAATCACTCATCAGTTTACAAATACCCTTTCGGTGGGGTTTCAGTTCCGTGCTCTCCATACAACACACAACGTACAATGTCTCTGTCTATGCAGCCACCCGCACCAGCCCAGGCCCGACTCCTCAAATTTCCCATGTTTCTAAATTTATTTAGTCCTCGCTTTGTAATTTCAAAGTAAAAACCAGTTCATTTCTCCATTTAAGGTGTTTTTTTTTTGTTTTGTTTTGTTTTTTGGCCAGTCCTGGGCCTTGGACTCAGGGCCTGAGCACTGTCCCTGGCTTCTTTCTGCTCAAGGCTAGCACTCTGCCACTTGAGCCACAGCGCCACTTCTGGCCGTTTTCTGTATATGTGGTGCTGGGGAATCGAACCCAGGGCCTCATGTGTACGAGGCAAGCTCTCTTGCCACTAGGCCATATCCCCAGCCCCTAAGGTATTTTTTTTTCAGCCTTAATTTTCTTTCTAATGATTCCTTGTTTTCTAATCACATTTTGATGTACATTTTAAGATCTCAAGATGGATAATTAAATTGTGTTACAAATACAACCGACACTCTTGTTTAGCAGAGACATGCAAAATGCCGGGTGGTGTGTACATCCATTACCCATAGTTCTCTGAGAAATGAGCTCAAGGCTTTACTAATTTGACTTTTTACTAAGAATTGAGCTGGTGTTTGAGGTTCTGCCTATGTAAGTACATGCAAGTAATTTAATTGGTAACTTTAAACTCTTTTTATACTAGCAATAAGGTTCTATCACAATACCCATTGCACAGATAAGCGAATGGAGGCAAAGGGAAACTGGTGAAATTCAGGGCCAGCGTCCCAACACTGGTAACCAAAGATGAACCTCTGTTCTCCAGCTCTGGACTCTGCTACCCACACATCGAAGGTAATTTCCAAAATAGTGTCCGATTTATTTAACTCTATATTTAATACAATCATTTAAATCTCCAAATAAAGCATCTTTTATTTGGACTGAATATTTTACCATCTAACACTATTGTTATATTAATATATAAAGTGCTTTATTTCCCACAATCTATAATTTATGCGTCCAAAAATATTGAAAATAGCTACTACTTTTGCTTGGCTCTGTATCTAATGGGGCTAGGTACTAGGCATAGTGTCCTTGTGTTGGGGTGCCAGAATAGAGTTTTACAAACAAACAGTAAAGTTTCTAACAGTTTTATGTGACAGCAGATATCAAAGAAGGTAATAATAGTGTAAAAATAATATTGAAACTGATAAGATCCTGCATCTTTCACACTCTTCGTGAACTTTGGAAGGGATTGAAAAGATGGCGTGAGTAGACATTAGACATGGAGTAGGCAGATTCTTCAGAGGCCTCTGCGTGCTCCAGGGTGCTGACCAGAGAAGAGAAGCAGTGGATGCATTGGTTATAACATGAGCAGGGCAGGTGGCTGTGCATGATGCATAGGAACTCCTCCCCTCTTCATTCCATGCTCTCCCCTCCCCTCCCCTCCCCTCCCTTTCCTTTTCCTTTTCCCCTTTCCTTTCCTTTCTTTTGTTTTCAACCATTCTTTTAATGTCTTCTCTCTTCCTGACATCAGAGATGTAGGATAAATGTCACAGAGGTGAGCAAGGCTGCGGCCAGATCCCCTCGCCATGCCCTGGCTTTGCAAGTAGGTCATGAGATGGAAGAGCCTTCTTTGACATGTCCAGGTGCGTATGGAAGCCATGCAGAATTTAAAAACCTAATTTCTCTGGGTTAAAGTAAAGCGTATTATACCAAAAACAACTCCTCTTAAATTATAACAGCACAAACTGGAAAAAAATTCTACAGAGAACCAGCTTTCCACTTACATTCTCATTTTTATTTTTCAGAATAACTGGGAAGCCCCATGGCATGTAATTCCTCCTCCTCCTTCTTGCTCTTCCTCCTCCTTCTTCTTCTGGAAAGTGCTAAGGTTTGAACTCAGGGCTTCATGCTTACTATACAGGGGTTTTGCCATTTGAATCATGTCTCCACCTTTTGTTTTCAAGAATGATATTGAAATAGGGCCTTGCTCTTTGGCTGTACTGCCCTGGACTGTGATCTTCCTATTTATCCTTTCTGCTATGGCTGGGCTGAAATCCATGATGCCCAGCTATCATTGTTGAGATGGGGTGTAGAGAACGTTTTGGCCAAAATGGCCTTCAAGTGAGAACTTCTTGTCCTCTGCCTTCTGAGTAGCTACGAACACAGCAACCTGTACCTAGCTAAGAACCCAATCCTTCACGTAAATTTGAAGATACTTTGTTCTTTCTAGGTAGAATTAATTTCTTATCAATAAGAACACAAAGAAATAAATGCTATGGTAAAGTGTTAGTGGCCTATGGCAGTAACCCTAGCTACTCAAGAGAATGAAATGTGAGGATCATGGTTCAAATTTTTTCCCAGGCAGAAAAGTCCAAGAGACACATCTCCAATTAAGCAGCAAAAGGTAGGAAAGTGGATGTGTGGCTCAAGTGGCAGAGCACCAGACTTCAGCAAACAATGTTAAATGAAGTGTAGGGATTGCTTTGGAATAACAACTTCTGAAAAACCAATTGTCTTAAAAATTAATTTCTGCAGAATTCATAAATATTCTTAGAAAAATAAGTAGGTTATTGAGAAGATGGGAAATGTGGCTTTTTGCCTGTGGGAAATAGTTAAGTAAACATCCATTTTTACTAATTAATTATTTATAGTTACCAAGTCTCTAGAGGTAGAAGGCACTTTGTAGATTCTGAATAAGAAAATTTATCTAAAATTGCTGAGAATTTATAAAGCTTTTAGGACCATTAACTTGAAGCTATTTTTCTTGTTATTTCCTTAAAATATATAGAAAATTTTGGTAGATGCTAGTGGCTAATGCCTATAATCCTAGCTACTCAGGAAGTTGTTATCTGAAGATCATGGTTGGTTCAAAACCAGCTCAGGCAGAAAAGGGCATGAAAAGTGAACAATTAGCCATCTCAAGTCTCCAAGTAGAGCTGTCACTCAATGAGGTAGAGTGGCAGCATTGGGGACAGAAGCTAAGGGAGAGTACCCAAGGTTGAGTTCTAGCCCCAGAACTGGAAAAACGGAAACCCTCATATCTATCCATCCATTCATCTATCGTGTCATATCTATCTATCTATATGAGTTATAAATGAGTTAATATATATGAGTTATATATGACTATATATGATTATATGAGGCATGTGATTTTATATACATATATACTAAATTTTTTTAAAGTGTCACATTTGGAATAGGATGGAACATAATTATATTGTGATCTTTTTAAAACCATAGAGTAACTTAAATACAATATAATAGATATAGATATATAAAGCCACAGTCACGGACTAGACAAATGATGAAAGCAATTCCACTTAAGGATTAAAATCAGTCATCTCGACTACATACCTTGCTGTACCTACAAAATCTCCTAGTCTCTTGAAAGATTCATAATTGATTTTGCTGAACTTTGATTTTGGCTTTCTAAGGAATTACATGATTTGAGATCTCCCTTGAATCTTATCATATTTCAGTTAATACATTTGCATATACTTGCATACCACCCAATGTATTTACTTTTGAGTTTGTAAGCTAAATCTAGTTTCCACATATAAGGGAAAACATAGATCATTTGTCTCTCTGGGCCTGATTTACTTCACTTAATATAATTTTTCCAAGTCTTTCCATTTTTTTACAAATGGTACAATATTATTCTTTCTAATGGGTGAATAAAATTCCATTGGGTTTCAACTTATTAGTTTATGAATACAATGCAATTTGATTAGTGTCATCCATTCATTATTCTCCTTCATGTCTCCCAACTGCACCCCTTCCCTCAATTTTTCTAGTTTCATTTCCACTTACATATATTGAATACTGTGATCACATTTGCACACTCTTCTCTTCAAATGTTTATCTCCCTCTTCTGACCTCACTTTTCCACCAACACCTCAAGTTTCAGCTTCCAGGTATTCACTTTTGTAATACTGTTATTTGTTCAAAGGAAGTTCAGTATTGGAATTCTCCCCTGCATATACCATACTTCAGTCAATATATTTGCATGTATATGTATATGATTCTGTATATGTTTATAGGTATGCATATTTATAAATTAGATCTAATGTTCACATATGAGGAAAAACACATGTCTTTTCTCTTTCTGAGCTTCACTTACTTCACAACATATTTGTCCAGGTCCATACATTTCTCTATAAGGGATATAGTATCATTCTTCCCAATAGATGAGTAAAATTCAAGTGTGTGTGTGTGTGTGTGTGTGTGTGCATGTGTGTGTCTCATTTCTAAACAAATTTTCAAATGAGATCACCATATGCATAAATAATTGTAGCTTTAGGTATTATTAGGTGCTTAAATGCAAAAATCAAGGAGGATTAAATTCATTGTTTTTTATCCATTGGTCTCTGATTTGCTCCAACTAATATTGGAAGTGGTTTAACAAACTAACAGACTAATAAATAGCATTAAACTAAGTATTTGGGAGTGTAAGAGGAGGCACAGAAATGGAGGAACAAAGAGGGAACAAATGCAGCAATGGTCCTCACTGGACACTATGTTGAAAATGAACTATACAAACTTGTGGGTGGGGATGAGAGTGAAAAGCTGGGAGAGAGGGAGGGAACGGGTAACAAAAAGAAATATATGTTTTGCCCTACTTATGTGATTGTAATCCCTCTATACATCACTTTTATAATAACAATAAAAATTAAAAAATAGTTATAAAAAAATAAAACCATACAATAGTGTAGACAGTGAATCAAAGTACGCCAGTATGGAGGAGAGAGTGCAGTTGCCTGTACACATGGTGACATCTCCATGTTCCTCCTAGCACATGCTCTGTGCCATCTCTTGTGCTCTTCTTCCACACGTTCTCTGCGATCTCCTGTGGAGACAGAGGTGAGCTGGAGGATGAGCCCTGACTGACGTGAATCCGCTCCTCAGTGTGCACTTGTGTGGTGAATGCCTTGCATTACCCCAGGTGGGGACAGTGATGGGAAACAATAAACATGTATTTAGGTGTCCGGGAGTGTAGCACAGGATGAGAGCTTGCGCTTCACTTTTTCTCCCCTCTTTTGGTGCTGGTACTGGAGCTTGAACTTAGAGCCTTGGTGCTGCCATGTAAGAGTTCAAGTGCTGGTACTGGCACAAAAAATAAGAAATAACTTGGTGCATTATGCATGAATGGCCATCACCTCTTCTCCTTTGCCCGAGACTCCAGAGCGTTAGATACTTACCAATATTTTTTAATACAATGATAATTTTATTTATTATTTATTTCAGTAATTAAAAATTAATCTGTTTTTTGTTATTCTTTTTGCCAGTCCTGGGGTTTGAACTTAGGGCCTGAGCTCTGTCCCTAGCTTCTTTTTGCTCAAGGTTAGCACTCCGCCACTTGAGCCACAGCACCACTTCCACCTTTTTCTCTATGTGTGGTGATGAGGAATTGAACCCAGGGCTTTATGTATGCTAGGAAAGCACTCTACCACTAGGCCACATTCCCAGCCCCCAAAAATCAAGCATTTTTTGTGCTAATTTTGGGGCTTGATGTCAGGGCCTGAGCACTGTCCCTGAGCATTTTCTTTAAGGGACATTGTTCTACCACTTGTGCCAGATATCTGCTTCCTATTATTTATTTAAAAAACACTAGTGGTATTTTTTTATTAAAAAAATGATGCTTAACCCAAGCATTCTTTTCTAAAGCACTTTGCATTATAGTAATACATTGGCTAGCTTTTCAGAATCCATAATATAAAACACTATTTAGTATTGAGTTGAGACGTCAGGGACTCAGCTCTGAGTGCTGCCACTTTGTGGGTGTGATGTGCTCAGGGCTGGCTCCTTTCTGTTCTCTGGCTGCCCAGCACCGAGGCCCAGGAATGCTTCACCCTTTCAGAGGGCCAGCTGCACCTAGAAGCTGGAGAGAAGAGCACATGATAAACACCGAAACCGTCTCGGGGTCAGTAACTTTTAAGATAAGCAGAATTATAGGCTCAGTTTTCGTATGTACTCACTCACAATTTAAATCTAAAATAGATGGTTTCATTTGCACAACGACGCTCCTTTCTTGACCTTGAAAGTTAAAGGTCGTGGTGTGTGACAGAATGGAGAGTAGACATCTCCTACAAAACCTGGGAAAGATGACACTGAAAACTTACTGTGTGCTGGAAAGTAAGATTACCGAGGTAGGATAAAGTGCACAGATCTCACTTTACCCTGTGAAGTCGGAGCCTTTCTGCATGGCAGACTAGCTGTCTGTTCCTGGCTGTCACCTACAGAAGAGGAGGGATGGGTTGGGCCGCACTGGAGAGCACAGATGACAAACGTGGTCTTTAGTTCGCTTATGACATAGAGTGCCAAACGACTTGAGGGGCAGAGGGTGACCGCAGCAGGGAGCTAGAGTGACAGGGAAAGTGAAGTGCCATGAGGCTGTCCCCCCACTCCTGGGACCGTGCTCCAGGGCTGGCCACGGGGCCCGCGGGGGCAGCTGCAGAAAGCTGACACACTGCCATGGGCTAGGAGTCCGTCATAAGGAAGACTGACGTTTGGTTGTTTGCAGAAAGATGGGCGGCCCTGGAGATCTTCGTGAGGAGGGAGGTAAGCTGAGTTCAGTCGTGTGTTAGAGCTGAGAAACACTAGCAAGGCATGGTTGTAGAAGTCAGGTTGTCCCGTGGTCAGCCTGCAGGAGGAGGAAGACAAGCAGGAAGGGGAGGGAATATTCTAGAGGCTCATTCTAGACACCTGAGAATAGCTCAGGAAAACCCTCCCCTCCCCTTGACCACACCCTGCCTCTTGCAAGTACCCATTGCCTGCTCCTTATTTTGTGGATCTTTGACTTAGTCTTCCTAAACAAATCATACTGTTTGCTATCTCCATAGAGTCTACAGTGCCTCAGTTAATTCATTTGTAACCACTTGCATACTACCCAGTGTGTTACTCATAGACTTATGGGCACATTCTAGCCACCACCAACGAGGGTAACCATGCAACCTTTGTGTCTCTGTGTCCAGCTTACTTCCTTTGATTCAATCTTTCCCAAGTGTTTCCGTTTCCTCAGGAAGGGTATAGTATCCTTGTTTCTGATGGATGAGTAGACTTACATTGTGTGTAGGAAGTTAGAGGAATGAAGTAGAGAGGGGAGAAATGGGAGCTAGCATGGTAAGTTGAGGGGATGAGGACATGGAGAGGGTGACGCAGATCAAGGCACCTCATCTACGTACACTGCTTTCTAAATGCCAGAAAGTTCCATATACATCCTACAGCAAGAAGAAGAGGGAGGGAAAGGATTGGCTGGAAGGTTGGGTGAGAACATTGAATGGGTGACGTTGGTCAAGATGCACTGTATTCATAAACTATGTTGGTGAATGGCAACTTCTTTGTGTAACTACTCAAAGATAATGAAATGTATTTTTAAAACTGTTACAAAGGAAGTGTGAGGAGTAAATGGAGTGAATTTGATAAAAGTCATATTTTATGCACTTTATAAATATCACAGTAAAATCTTTGCACAATTAATTTATGCTAACCAAATGTGTTTTATTTTTAAATATAAATGAGGAGATCTGAAACCTTTGTTGAGAAATGGTACAGAGAAGGAATCACCTATTATGTTTCATAGTTACTTTACTTATAAACTAACTTTTAAAAGTGGAATAAGATGAAATTTGTCCATAAATGAAAGCAAAATTACATAGTCCAGGAATGTCCTAATTTATAGATTATATATGTCTATTTCTGTGTATCCTCTAATTGTGTACCTAATATTTATGTATGATTTTAATGTACTATCTTGGCAGAAGTTTCACAATTTACAACCAATAAAATAGAACTGTGTGGAGGCTAGAACAAGAAAGGTCTAAACTGGAGCAAATGGTTTTCTGCCTTACCCAATTTGTAGACAATTTGATGTCAATTCTTCCACTACAATAAGCACAAAATGCATATTTTGGAAAAGATGATCATGAACACTGGTACATTTCTGAATTATCTTCACTGTAAGCCATTGAATAAAATTAGGGTAGGAATGTTATAGGAGTCCTAAGAAGCACTTAAGTCTAATGGTGCTGGTAGTTTTGGTATATCATTTTCTATGCCTTAGTGGTATGTTTGAATTCTGATATTGTTTTTCTACTTCTTCCTTCCTTCCTTCCTTCCTTCCTTCCTTCCTTCCTTCCTTCCTTCCTTCCTTCCCTCTCCCCTTCCTTCCCTTCCCTTCCCTTCTCTTCCCTTTCCCTCCCTCCCTCCCTCCCTCCCTGCCTGCCTCCCTCCCTCCCTTTCTTCCTTCTTTCCTTCCTTCCTTCCTTCCTCTCTCCCCCCACCCCCTGCTTTCTTCCCAGCACTAGAGCTTGAACTCAGGGTCTTAAGCTCTCACTTGGTTTTCTGCTCAAGGCCAGCACTTTACCACTTGAGCCACAGCTCCACTTCTGGATTTTTGCTGATTAACTAGGGCTAAAAGTCTCACAAACCTTCCTCCTGGGGCTGGATTTGAACTGCAGTCCTAAGAGCTCAGCCTCCTGCGTTGGTATGATGCAGGCATGAGCTCCCCGCAACAGGCTGTGATAATGTATAAATCTTGCAGCTGATTTGAACTAAACTGGGTAAACAAGGTTGTTCCTAATTTCTAGCTCATATTAGTGTAGTTTTAATTTTCATCAGAAATCATCTTAGCAAGTACTAGAGATATTTGACATGATGATGAATCAAGAAGAAAATTATAACTTTCTCATCAAAATATTTATTTGTTGGATATCAAATTATCATTGATTATAAAAATCAAACATTTCTCTTTTTCTGGCTAGGTAGGCCTAACCCAGAATACACCTACTGCTCCTCCCTTCCCGGACAGCACCTCCTGCTGGAGGGAAAGTCAGGACAGGCGGCTGGAAGTTTTGTCCTTAATTTAGTTTCTCCATTCATTAGCCACTTAGAGATTTTCCTGCTTTAATAGGATACTGTTTACACCCACAGATTGTTGTGTTTATTGTGATCATAGTTTCAAACAAAAGGAAGTAATTTCCCACTTCACCACTTAAGTTTGGTTAGCCTTTGCTGACAAAGTCATCAAAAGCTAACATTTCCAAGTTTTTGGGCATGAGCTACATGACCACATTAACTTTTTTTTTCTGAAGACAACTTCTTCATCAGTAGAGCAGGCTTAGACTAAATTATTTTCTTTCTGGGAAAACAACTTAAGCAAATAAAGCTTAAATAATACTAAAGGAAGACTCAGGCACAGGAGTGCCTGTGGATCACTCTTCAAATTCTAGCTGCTCAGAAGGCTGAGATTGGAGGACTGCAATTCAAAACCAGCTGGGAGAATGAAGGTCTGTGAAACTCGTATTGCCAATTAACCAGCAATAAGCAGGAAGTGGTGCGATGGCTCACTTAGAGTGGTAGAGTGCTAGCCTTGAGCTTGAGCAAATAGCCAAGCTAGAATACAGGGCCCTAATTTCAAGGCCCAGTACCAGCACAACACAACACAGTAAGATATATTACCAGGTTATTGGACCAACAGATTTCTGAGGCCAAAGGAAAGTAAAATTGAACAACTATTTAATTAGTTTAACTCAAGCTAATTGTCTTAGCTTTCTTAAAACCTCTATGAGTCCTCAGTCTAGGTAAATATCAGATTTGTTTATAATCTTTGAATAGTTACTATTTTCAAAGTAAGTTTGTCTTGTGATTATGAAACATAATTTGTATGCTACGTCTTACTGGTACTATAGGAAAGAATCTGTGAGAAAAAGGAGATGATATTCATAAATGCTGTCAGTTTCCAAATAAGAATTATTATGCCTCATCTAAGGATTGTACATGAAGCATTTTATTAACGTTTTCCCTCATTTAAAATGAAAAGTATAATTGAATTTAGAGAGACAAACAAAATTATATAACCTCAGACACCTAACAAATATTGAAACAATAAACTTCACTTTTATTGTCAAATTTCTTAGTTCAAAATTTCAACTTGTTACTTGCATTTAGCCCATGAGGTTTAAGTTGTGTTTGGAATGTTCTTTTGACCATGCAAATAAAAAAAGAAAAACTTACACCATGACACAACATTTTGCAGGCCATTAATTTGAAGGCATCTCCCAATTTCCTTCACTTACACAGGTGATCCAGCCGGCTCTCACCAGCCTCGGCCCAAGAGAGGAATTCTGAGGACCAGAACTTGTCTCCTAACCAGACCCAAGGGCCTGCGGAGACTTTCCATCTAAGTGCCTGGTGCTCTTGCTCTATTTGGAATAATTGAATTCATGTCTATATACATAATTGTTTTCCTGAGTGGAGTCTATGACTATTGCTTTTATTATTACAGCAGGTTATCAACATGATATTATAGAAGAGAGGAGTCATTCATTGTGCCCACAGTAACACGAGCTCACCATCAGTGAGTTAGTGGGGAATGAGTGTCTCATTCTTGTGTTTGTCACTGTGGTTCTGTATCTCACCCTCCCCTCCCCGATTCCTCTCCCCTCTTCTTCCCTCCCTGTTGGGAGCCAAGCTAGCAGCTAAGCTCATCCTGACCCCTGGCTGTACCAGTGTCGCCAGGATGTGGGGAGCTAAACTTGCAGCTAGATTCATTCTCACCTCTGGCTGTGCTGTTATCGCCAGTAAATGCTAGATGCAAGGACCTTTGTTCACAGCCACTATCCAGAATTGCTTTGCTATGTCTGCACCTTGCTATGTCCACTGGAGTAGATTCCTATGTTAATCAACCTTATCCTGTATTTACTGTAATCAAATGTTTGCAAACTTCAAAGCCTCTTTGTGTTCTTAAATTTTAACAACCCTATGCTATTTCCTGGTTCCAAAACTGCATATAAGCTGGGAGTTAAGAATAAACTTGGCTGCAGTCTTGATTTACAATCTCAAAGTGCAGACCTCCTGAACCCCATCTTTTGTCTCTTGTCTTTTTTCTCTCATCTATCTTTCTTTTTCTTTAGTCCTCGCCCCCTCAATCAGGATCACCTCTTTGCTGTCGGCTGGCTCGGCAGACCTCCCCTCCTCTCCTCCTTGCTCCTTTCCTCTACGCTTCTCCCCTGAATTACAGGAGAAACTTGGCTCGTTCTTCCCAGGTGGACTTCTAATGATGGTCCTCAGGTTTCAGCCTCTAGAGCAGCCAGGATGACAAGTGTGAGCCGCTGCTGCCTTGCACAAGCATGTCTCTTACCATCCCCCCAATACAGAGTAGATTACGCCTCACCAGCACCGTGGTCACCGTCGCCATCATTTCCTCATTGTCCCCACCTCTCTCTCTGGTGCAGAAATTAAGTCCATCAGTCCTGAGTCCCCTGGTATTCCCATGTTCCTCTCAGACTAGCTCACAGCTCCTGTGTGTGCGTGCAGCCAGGCACTAGTGTGTGTGTGGGGGGGAGTGAGAGGGTGCAGAGAGGGCATGTGGAACAAGTGTGAAAGGGGAACGACAGCGGATGGTGGCAGTGGTGGGGGAGGGGCGGGGGGGCAGGTGTCTCAGCCCAGCACCCTGTGTGCAAGCCAAGATGAGACTCCATCTTGCAGCCAGTGGATGCTAATAAAAAGATTCCTTTCCAACTGAAGCCAGCCCTTCCTCCTCCCTGAAGTGAGATTGTGAAGGCATCAGGTCTTCACGGAGCACTGGGCAGTGTGTCTTCTGCACCATCAGCAAGTCCACCATAGGGGTCGGCTGACCGCTGTCTGGCAGGAAAGCTCTGGCATTTCACCAACAGCCCAGGGGTCAACAGCCCAGGCCAGCTCCACATCTGGATTGCAGAGCTCTGTAAAGGCACTGCTCACTCAGGACTGCAAAAAGTCCTCTTCCCCTGTGGTTATGATGAAGAAGACGTTCTCTTCTGCAGTAGTACCCAATATTTTCCTGGGCATATTAAATACTGAACATAAACATAGGATCTAAATACTGGATTACACAAGTGACAGGGACACGGGGAACACACGTCCCCTAACGTGACACACATCAATCCATCTCTGTCGTTCTGGTTGAGATCTCTTCTTGATTTAATAAAAGTTGATAGCTTATCTAGATTTTTCCCATTATGACAGATTAATGTCCAAAGGGTCCATTTTAAACTTGAATTCTGAATGTAATTTGCTCAGATTGGAAAAGAATTGCATTTAGTTAATCTAATTGACCACAGCTAGCTCTCAACATTACCTCAGCCATGTGGTTGCTAATGTGATTAATGCAGGAGTCATGTTTACCATCTTCTCCATGCTGGCATTTATTCCAACATAGGGCTAGCCTGAGTAGCTGTGTGAAGCAAGGAATTGATTTAGAGATGTGCATGATGCATTACATGTTGAGCTAATCTGATCATGCTCCTCTTTTAGTGGAAATAATAAAGGATGGGAGTTGTAATTTCATCACAGTAGAAATAAATTAGATTAATTGGATTGGGATAACTAAGTTTCCAGTACATTTTTTAGTTTATGCTTTTCTTTCTATTGTTTCTATACTGTACATAATCTGCAACTTTTAGAAATCCTCGCCTACCCAAACCCATTTAATGTGTGAACACATATGTACTTTATAATTTAACCCCTGCTATTTTGTGTTGATTGTTCCAAGCAAATAGATACTTGGTCTATCCAACCTGACACACTTCAGGTACTGGGCTCCACGAAGTGAGATAGTTTATTAGCATCTGACTATGCTCCTCCCTTGCCTGGAACTTGCTCCACTATACTTTGTGACAGATCCAATGTCTGTAGTGACATGTTCATGACCTGCTATCTTCCACACATCAAGAGATTTGAAGCACATTCGTGTTCTCCCTCCCCTCCAGATCTGAGACAGCAGGACAAATGGAAACCTCAGCCATTATTCTGAATTCAGAAATGACTGGTTTATTTGATGGAAAGGTCACATTTAAATTCAAATGTATCTCAAAGAAAGGAATATAATCTTTAGACCATTTTTCCCCTGCATTTTCTTGCATTCGCCACGGATTCTTTAACTCTGAGAATCTCACCTACAATTAACCGTCAAAAAGCCAGAAGTGGAAGTCTGGCTCAAGTGGTAGAGCCTGGCTTTGAGCAAGAGAGAAAGCAAGAGTTCAATCCCATTACCAGCACTCACATGTACATGCTGCCCCTACCCCCACCCGCTGCCCCCACCCCCACCCCCGGCCCCAGGCCACGGTTAGATATAGTCATACTGCATCCCCTGCTCTTGCTTGAACATGTCCAAATCCTTGATAATCACTTCTGTCAGGGTGTTTATTAGCCCTCTCCTTGATTCTCTTCCCCATTCAGCTGGCACCAGGCTCACTCTATTTCACATCAAGTAGTCCTCACGTGGGTGGACGTGGTTGTGTCATTACTGACACGTCAAGGCTTTGCTTTGCTGTTTAGGACTGTCCATAGCACTCTGCCTTAGTCCCGGGTTCACTCTTGGCTAGTTCTATGTGGATTTAGCTTAAACGGAGCCAAACGCAAAGTGTACTGAGCACCGATATGCAGTGATCTCCCTCTAGTCGTCCCAGGCCCTCACACTGCTTGCCTGGGACCTGCTCGCCCGCAGACAAGAGCCATAGGCCCTGGGCAAGATGCAGAAGCTCTGGGCTGTGTGGAAGCCCGTAGGGCAGCAGGGGCAGGAGAGGAGCCGCTCCCTGGGAGCACAGAGGCAGCCTTTTGGAAGGGCATTCTCCCACCCCTGGAAGCGCGGGCACAGAAGGCGTGCACAGGGAGAGTGGCAGGCCAGGTCACCATGGGGCAGCTGTGGAGCTCGGGGGTACATAGTAATCGGGGGAGAAGAGGGAAGGAGACCAGCATTGAAGCCCCAAGCTCTGCCTCAATGCCACCATCAAGGGCTTTGTGCACTCCCAGTATTCTCACGAGAAAAAGGAGCTCCCAATGAGTCTGTGAGAAACAGAGCGCAGGGCACCGGGCCCAAGAATTGAAGTCCTCCTGTTGCCAAACACAATGAATGCAGAGCAAGACGTGTGAGTCCTGCCAAGCCAGAAAAGCTAATTAGCGCTCAGAGCTTTCTGTAGAAAGGATCACATGGAATTGCTAAAGTTGAACAAAGAGTAATTTAACGGGTCCAGGAGGAGACAAATCGATATTTGAGCAAGGGCTCCACAGTGTAGCACATGTGAGGTCCAAAGTACAACAAAGAATAGTAGACACACAGAGAAACGCAAAAGTAACACACTGTCAAGGAAAATGTGACGAAGAGACAGGATGCATAGCATGTCACACACAGAGAAATGATGATAATGCAGTCAGTCAAGGATGTAACAATGATGGCAATTATGGAGCAGGTGCCTTATTCGAGGATGAAATGGAATGTGCCGCTTATAACTAAAGAGACACTCTTTAACCAGGTGGTAATAATGAGAATGTTAAACATTAAGGCACAGGGTAAGCTTGGAACTACAGCTATAATGAAATGGTAACACATTTAATGCACATCTTCTCCCACAGTGCAGACCAAGAAGGAGAAAAAATATGGTAAAAGAATTGATCTGCAGCGGCTCTGGGACGACAGTGTAAAGGTAACTGCAATTTAGATCCAATTAGTGAAAAAGAAACTAAAAGTATTTGAAGGAGTATTGCTTAAAAAATTTCCAGATTTTGTGAAAAATGTCAATTTTAAAAGCAGATAAGTGGGGCTGGGGATTTGGCCTAGTGGCAAGAGTGCCTGCCTCGTATACATGAGGCCCTGGGTTCGATTCCCCAGCACCACATATACAGAAAATGGCCACAAGTGGTGCTGTGGCTCAAGTGGCAGGGTGCTAGCCTTGAGCAAGAAGAAGCCAGGGACAGTGCTCAGGCCCTGAGTCCAAGCCCCAGCACTGGCCAAAAAAAAAAAAAAAAAAGCAGAAAAGTAAAAGATCAGTCACAGAAAATAGCGATTAAATGGAAAACTTGAAAATGCTGCCCTGTGTTATGTGGGAGCCATGGGAGAGATGTCAGTGGGTTTAGGAGAAGCAGTCCAGACCCAGAGAATTTAGAAACTAGTTTTATTTTGTTTTCCTTTTTTTGGCCAGCACCAGGATTTGAACTCAGAGCATTTCAATCGCTGGGCTTGCTTGTCCAGCTCTGCTTGACTCTACCGTTTTGGAGCCACAGCTTCACTTCTGGCTTTTTGGTGGTTAACTGGAGAGAAGTGGATTTCCCACACTAAATTATGTAGATAATTTCCTTCCTCCTCACTTCTTCTGTAACTTGTTCCATAGCTGAAATTCTCAGTCAACACAAGGATATTACCTCATTGGCCTCTTCCTTAAAGGACTGAAGACTTATTGCTTCATACATATTAAGTCAGGGCTCCTTGGTGTGTGTGTGTGTGTGTGCCTCTGTGTGCCAATCCTGGGATTTGAACTCAGCACCTGGAGGTTTTCCCTGAGCATTTTTGTTCAAGGCTGGTGCTGTAGCACTTGAGCCACAGCTCCACTTCTGGCTTTTGCTAGTGAATTAGAGATTTAGGAGTCTCGCGATTTTCTTGCCCAGGTTTGCTTTGAATCCCGATTCTCTGATCTCAGCCTGCTGAGTAGCTAGTAGCTGGAAAATATTCTATATAAAGTTGATAATGTTTACAACTTAAGCAGGCTTTGGGGTCACAGAGAGTGGCCCCATTTACCCAGGAAACTTTAGTTATCACTCCCCAGTCACTTCCTAGGGATAGAATTAAATGGCACGAGAAGGTTCTGTAATATAAATACCATGCCTTATTTTTCAGTAGCAGAATGGTGCTTTCTAACTATAAGAAGATAATTTTCTTTTAGAATTCCTGAGTTACATTTAGAACTAGAGATATGGTACTCATGTGAGATAATATTTAATCCAATGTGGGAGAAAATCAGAATGTGAGTGCTTGGGTGGCTTTCATTCTTCAGAGTGGTGAAAAACAGAAGAGAACTGTCCTGTGTGTGTTCACAACAAGAGTGTGACTGAGTTCTCATTGGCATCCTTTATTGCCTGGAGTTAAAAAAATGAATGGAACGAATCCCTAGAAAGACAAAGAAAAAAAAAAAAAACCCAAACCAAATGTAAATTTAAAGGATAATACTTTCAATGGTACAGACATTACAAAGGGCCGAACTTGTCAGAGTCTACATTAAAGACGTGTGAAGTGTGGAGGAAATGATACCAGCTGACGCAGTGGACATGCTGACGATGGGCCAAGGTGGTGGAGGGCATGGAAAGTGGCTGTTCCCCTGGTGGGCAATGCCCTCTTCACGAAGGCAGGCCTCCAGCGTCGGGGCTGGCGTGGGGCCCAGAATTCGGACACCCCAGCTCTGCCTGAGGGAGAAAGCACCACGCACAGGCCGAGCTTCCTCATCTGCAAATAATTTACAAATCTCCGGGTTTGTGTTTCACAACTGTCAATATGGAACGTCTATTTCTAGTAGAAATGCAATCTTTCGTGTGTCAGTAGTTTTCCTCAGAGTATCATCAAAGACCGGAGGGTTTGAATTTGTGTCTATTTATTTTATATACCAATTACATCATTTCCAGCCCATTCATTTTTTATGAGTGACATGAGAAAGTTTGTATTATACCTAGTCTCTTGTGTCACTCTGATTAAAAAAAAAGGATTGACTGCTTTAGAGAAGAAATGTCCAATTAGTAATTTAGAAAATTATTCCAAACTTCACTGCAGACCCACAACCCTAGTGTCACGACGGCACCATTGTCCTGTGACATCATGCACCTTTCCTATGACATTACACCCATTTGCAGAGATTCAGTGTTCCAGTCTATTTTTTATTGGAAATTGCTACATGAGTCTTTTCAATGTGTGTGTGTGTGTGTGTGTGTGTGTGTGTACGTCTATGTGTGTGCACATGCATGTGTGTTTTCTTCTTTCTTCAAACCACATATTGGGCTAGGCAGGAGATTTGTGAATGCTTTGATTTGTAAAACTTCAATTACTTACTTGAATCTAAGTAGATAAGCTACCAACACGAGAATCTCCTAATGGCAGAGAACATTACAATTGAAAGACCTGATAATAAATATAATTTTGTTATCTCTCTCTCCCTTGATCAATCGATCTACCCACCCACATATAGACAGCTCTATAAATATATACATATATACATACACACATGTGCATACTCACATATGTATTTGTTCATGTGTGTATTATAGTGGTGAGCTGAGAAGGCAAGCATAAGAGGCAGCCAGTAAAGGCACTTTTCAAATGGCTGCTTTGTAAACAATGTGATAAGCAGAGTAGCAGTCACTTTTACTTTTTTATTATCTTTTTGTTTTGGTGTGATGTATAGCCTATTACATTTTACTTCATTTTCCATCATGCAATTTTGTTATTAAACTTATTTTTCTGAACTCCTGAGGTTAAGGGTGCATATAAAAAGGGGAATATTTGGGGCTGGGAGTATGGCCTAGTGGTAGAACACTTGCCTCATATACATGAAGCCCTGGGTTCGATTCCTCAGCACCACATATATATAAAAAGTCAGGAGGGGCACTTTGGCTCAAGTGGAAGAGTGCTAGCCTTGAGCAAAAAGAAGCCAGGGATAGTGTTCAAGCCCCCAGGACTGGCAAAAAAATAAATAAATAAAGAATATTCTTGTCATTTTCACTGTAGTATCTCCATCCCAGAACACACGTTAGCCAGCACTGAGACCCTCTTCTTTAATTGCTCATTGCTTCCTTATAAATTCACACAGAGTCGCCCTACTAGAAACGTTCACCTTTCTGCCCACAGCATTTCCCAGGTTTTCATACTTTAACCACCATTAGAAATGGACTACACACATCTGGAGGGATTTTATATTTTAAAAGCAGTTGGGGTTGTATCATCCATTATGTTAAACTTCTAAGGAAGAATTTATGGAAAAGACAGGGCACGGTTGAAACATATCCTTTGTGACTATGATGCCCACTTATTGATCCACAAATGATTGTCCCTGACTCTGTCTGGACTTATCCAACATGCAGTTTGGGGATTGTCCCCAACTTTTGTTTGTTTGTTTGTTTTTAATCTGGGAAGGATCAAGTTCAAGATCAATGTTGCCACTGCACTAATTCAATGTCAGTTTCCATTCCAGTGGCTAAGGTAACTGGAACTGTCTCTCTGTGCTGATTTGCCTTGTTCCTTTCGTGCTGCCAGAAATTCTGTATTTTTCTGGAAAATGAACATAGGAAGAGAAAGGGTGCTTGATGTCTGCCTCAAATCTTTCCTGCCAGGGGCTGGATCCAAATCAGGAACAGATGGTGGGCGATGGGCGCAGATCTACTGAGTCAAACTACTACCAACAAGCCACACTGGGTTTTCAGTTCAGCTACTTTGATATGTCAGGGTGGCCCTATGATGTGTGTCCAACATTTGATTAAGCATTCTGGCAACATAGCCTTTAGTGTCACAAAATAATACTGTGTCTTCTCTCTCGAAGCGCTCTGCATTTCTCTTCAGGGTATACTGGTAAGAGTGGGGAATGACGTACTGTTTTGTGAAATATGAATTTATATAGAGGTAAATCTTTGTCATGATACTGATTTTAAATCCTTATTCACCGCTGTGTCTTTGAATAAAGCATAATGTTGTGTAGTGGTAATTTTTTAACTTAGGGAAATATTTCTCTTCTGGAAGTAGAATAAGAAACAACTACTAGGTTCTGAATTTCCCTGAAGAGAAACCATATATAAAGACTGGGAATGTTATTAATTACAGTAATAGATGGGAAAGAGAAAGTGCTCCAATAGGTCCTCAAAAACTAAAGTCACCTTGGAAGATGTTCTTGTGCTGCCAGGCATTAGCTGGCCTTCTCTACTGAAAGGAAAACCCATCTGCCTTTCCTCATATGTGTGTATATGTGTACAAATGTATGTGCGTGTGTATACATCTATATGTGGAATTGCTAGAAGATGAATTACAGGTATTATTAAGCATAAATTTAAGTTGTGTTCACTTAAAAGAAAGTCACTTTCAATCTTGAATAACACTCTTTGATTTCTTAAATCTTATCTAAGTGTCTAAGAATGCTTTCCATCAGTGATTATCATTAACTTAAACAACAAAACCTTTAAAATCTCGAACTAACCCATAAAAATATCGTTCAAAGAATGCTTCTTTATAGAATTAGGATGCAAATAAAGCGCTATTATTCCCCTGAGTTTTGTTTGTGTTGTTTTATCACATTACCATATTCTTGGACCGCTGCCCCCTCCCCTGTTCATGCTGAAAGAACTGAAACACACGCCTACTCTTTTAACAATGTCTTGGGAAGCTCTGCCTTTTATTTTGCCAGTTGTGGGGCTTAAACTCGGGGCCGGGCGCTGTCATGCTCCTCTCGGTCCACCCCTGAGGCATGGCGTCACTTGCAGTGTCCGTGCGGGTCATTGGAGATCAGAGTCTCCCGGGGTGGCTTTGAACCACGATCCTCCGATCTCAGCCTCCAAGCAGCTGGGGTGACAGGTGTGAGCCCCGGGTGCTCCGCTTCTGCCTTGCTTAAATGCATGGCATCTCCGGAGACGGAGTGTGCGCGCTGGGTGTGCAAACGCGTGCTCTTGGATGCACACAGCATGAGAACCGTGCCCAGGGTGGCCGCCCCATCAGGGCCCCGCTGGTGCCGCGGCCGCCCCTTCCTTGCCCCCTTGTGCCTGGGCCCGCAGCTGGGCACCCGTACTCCTGTGCCTCCCCCTGAGGATCCCTGCCAGCCCCATCTCCCATCTCTGCACCAGGCCTCAGGTTGGAGCCCAGGTGGCGCCGACGGCTGAGTGGCGCCGGGGAGAAGGCGACTCCTTCCCAAGGGGAGCCTGGCAGAGCACACGCCTGCAGCCCAGGAGTGTGAGACCCCAAGAGCTTCCCTAGGCCCAACCGGGAGTGTGGCTCAAGCACACTGCTGAGGCCAAGGCCCGGCCCGGCCCGGGAGCACGGCCCGAGCGCACCGCTGAGGCCTAGGCCCGGCCCGGGAGCACGGCCCGAGCGCACCGCTGAGGCCTAGGCCCGGCCCGGGAGCGCGGCCCAAGCACACCGCTGAGGCCTAGGCCCGGCCCGTGAGCGTGGCCTGAGCGCAAGGCTGAGGCCAAGGCCCGACCCGGGAGCGCGGCCCGAGCGCACCGCTGAGGCCTAGTGGGCAGCAGGGGCATCAAAGGAGGACTCCCCTGTGGGAACGGGCCGCTCATCCTTGCTGTTATTTTCAGGGTGGCTTGTCCTTGCTTTCATTTTCAGCGCAGCCCGAGCTGTGTGCATTTTGGTTATATAAAGAAAGATTTAAACGACACGTGTGTTGTGTCCTCTGTTTTCGCCAAGATGTCCCAGAATAATTCTCACCAGCTGCAGTGCAGGGAGGCATCACACTATTGTTCAGTAATACAGAGAGAAACACCTGGTCTCTCTCTCTTTGCATTGGGGAGGCCTAATTCCCACATAAACTCATATAATTCCAAATTTTAATATACAAGTTTTATGTCTTATTGGATATATGGTCCTTATACACATCATTATGAAAGACTAGAAAGGGAGCAAGGAGAACAAATCATTTCATGCCAACCAGAGACTTCACCTGTTTTGAGTTTCACTTGGGGTTATACAGATTTTAGTGATTATCTTTCAATTATTATCATTTGTAAACATATCACCTCACACATGCATGGGGGTGTTTGTTACGGCGCCAATCGGAGGTGAGTGAGAGACATGGGCAGAGCTGGGAGAAAACTTTCTTTGTTGAAATCCTCATGGAACTTTTCACTGTAAACAAGTTTGAACCAGTTCAGGCATGTGATGAGATACCCTGCTTGTGGACCATCCCATGGTAACACATGCCATTCAAGTATAAAACTTCATAGTGTAGTTTAGTTTCTTGGCACTGTGGTCACCAAAGGACCTGTGCGAACAACACCAAGGAAGGAATTATTGTTGCCTACAGCGTAAGAAGACTACAGATAGATGAGAATCAGATTCCATAAACCGACCATTTCCACGGTGTCAGCTGCCCCAGGAAGCTGAGAAAGGCATGTGAGAATCCAATTAGTAGCAGAGACCTTGCTTCACGTCCCCAGGACCTGAACTCATAGACACAATGTGGAGAAGCGTATGATTCACCGTGGGTCGCAGCTCGCCCTCTGTGGGAACGTGTCCTCTGTCCGGGGCGCTGTACCAGGCAGCGCTTACAAACCTTCCGCCATGCTGACTTTGCAAACCCAGGATCTCCCCTATGAAAACAGAAACCAGGCTACTTTGTTATATTTTAATTGCTGACATTTTCATGTAGGTATTTTTGGAGATGTATGGATAAATTCACAATAATATGGGGAAAAAAAGGCTATTAGTAGAGTAGCACTTTTTTTTTTATTGTGCTGGTATTGGGGATTTACTCAGAGCCCATCACTGATTTTGCTCCAGGCTCAGGTTCCACCACTTGAGCCACTGCCTCTTGGTGGTTAATTGGAGGTAAGAGTCTCAGGGATTTTCATGCCTGGGTTGGCTTTGAACTTTATCTCTCAGCTCTCAGCCTGCTTAGTAGCTAAGATTACAGGTGAGCGCCACCAGTGTGGATCTTATTGTTACAATTGAGAGTGAACAGTTAGGTAAGAAATACAGAATGACTCTCCTGTTGTTTCAAATGTGAACCGCTACAGCTGTGTTTTCAGTAGTTCTCAGGGAAAGGAGAAACAAGAAGAGGTTCCCATTCTTCAGATGGAGGCTGAGGTAAACCCCATGCAGATCCCAGGAAAGGAGTGCTGCTAGACCTGCACATCTGGATTCCGGGTTGACAGATGCAGCCAGCAGTAAATAAGAAAGTCTTTGGGAAGTGAGACTATGCCAGGCTTGCAGCTGTACCACAAAGACAGAACGGCCATGAGTCTATCTTTGCAAAGATCTAACTTTTTTCTTCTACAATAATTATATTAACATCAGAGCAGGATGATGGGGGGCACAGAATGAGCAAAAGAATTCAGGTAGGCACAAACTATATGATCTGTGATTGCTTTGAAATTAATTTAAACAGGAAAACACATCTTCAGTGGTAGAAGTCAGGACATTGTTTTACTCTTGGGGTACTGATGGGTCTGGGGCCTGCAGACGCTTCTGGGATGCCCTGTAAAGGTGTTTTCTGGGAAGGTGTGTGATGTTATTTTCTGGGATGGTATGTGATGGTATTTTCTGGGATGATATTATCTGGGATTGGGGGTTAAGGTATTTTCTGGGATGCAGTGTCATGATAGTTTCTGGGATGGTTCGTGAAGATATTTTCTGGGATGGTGTGTGATGGTATTTTCTGTGGCTTGTGAAGGTATTGTCTGGGTTTGTGTGTGAAGGTATTTTCCCAGATGTGGTGTGATGGTATTATCTGGGATGGTGTGTGACGGTATTATCTGGGATTGCGGAGTAAGGTATTTTCAGGGATGTAGTGTTTTGATAGTTTGTGGGATGGTGTGTGATATTTTATTTGTCTGCATGCTGGTCCCATCGTAAGCTCCAAGTTCTAGAATTAATCTCACAAACATGGTGATTGGCACCATTGTTTCTATGTGTATTATTCTTCAGGACACAGTTCACTGCAATCACTTTAAACTAGTTATTATACACCAAGGGAAAAATGTTGGTGAATGAGCCTGTCCTCACAACTGAAGAGCAGATCAAAGGTGAGCAGATAAAAGGTGAGCAATTTACTAAGCCCCCAAGTCTAAGCCCTGCCCTCTGGGTGGAAAGAAGCCATGGTTGCAGGGTGAGTCCTGTTGGTTATTTCTGTGCAGCTTCTGTCTCTGAGCTGAGCCATCCCTTTCCAGGCTTCTCCTTTGCCACATTTCACAGGAAGCTCATGGAGGG
Organism: Perognathus longimembris pacificus; assembly: GCF_023159225.1. Taxonomy (NCBI): domain Eukaryota; kingdom Metazoa; phylum Chordata; class Mammalia; order Rodentia; family Heteromyidae; genus Perognathus; species Perognathus longimembris. The sequence goes on from NC_063178.1 coordinate 29,213,251, forward strand.
GGATCATGATTGGGTGGGGCTGTGAGACTCAGCTTTTCAGTCATAAATACAAGGCATGAGGAGTTCAGGTAACTCACACAGAGAAGAACTGCAATCCTAGTGAGGTGCCTGGGCCAGGGGCCTTCAGGGGTCTACTTACTACACAGAAGCTCAGACCCACTGCTTCCTTTTGTTCTCTTCTGAGCGCAGGTGATATTAAAAACAATCTAAGTCAATTAGCTACATGCCGGTGTCTCCTGCCTGCTATCCTAGCTACTCATGTAGCGGAGATCTGAGGGTTGAGTTCCAGTTCAGCCTGGTCAGGACAATCTATGCGATTTTTATCTCCAACTAACCACCAAAAACGTTGGGAGTGGAGGTGTAGCTCAAGTGGTAGAGTGCTAGCATTAAGTGAAAAAGCTCAGAGACAGCTCTCAGACCCAGATTTCAGGCCCCAGGACTGGAAAATAAAAAATGTATTTATATATGATCTTGAAGTAGTTGTATAAAGGGTACCAATTCAACATCTTGATCCATGTCATCCTTTCCATCGTTCTCCCCCATCTCTCCCAAATCCACACCTCCCCTCAAGTGACCCACTTCCCTGTTCACCAAGCAAACACCTGGATTCCCCCTCCCTTCCCCTCTCCATTCACCTGCCATAGGCATGTTTGGGAAGGCTTGCATTGCGTGCATTGCTACCATAGAACTCTGCTGAGCTGACTGAATTCCAAAAGGCTCCTTTGCATCCACATGGTTTGGGGCTGGTTGGGAATTCAAAACTATCATATCCTGTAATCCTAGCTGCTCAGGAGGCTGAGATATGAAGTTGCCAGTTCAAAGTCAGCAGAAGCAGGAAAATCTGTGAGACTCTTGTCTCCAATTAACCAGCACAAAGATGGAAGTGGATTTGTGGCCCAGCAGAACAGCACCAGCCCTGAGTGAACGCTAAGGAACAGCACACAGACCCTGAGTTTAAGCCCCCAGGACTGGCATGCAAATAAATGGACAAATTAATACAAATAATTTTATCTGTAGGGCTGGAGGATTTGGGGCAATGGTATTTTTTTATTTTTTTGCTGTGATTTTTTCCTTCTGTGTATTTTGGCTACCTCTGTTTCAAAGATGTCTTCCTAAATGAAGTTGCCACTGTACATCTGCCAACAGCTGCACATTTAATTGTTCTTCTAGGAGAGAAAAACTGTTATCCTGATTCTGTCAGGGCTACTGCCTGGCTTTCTTGGTAGCTGACTGTATGGTGATTTTGCTGGTGAAATAGCTTTGGTCTTTTGATGCTGTTTCTTTTTTTTTAATTCAGAGCTAATTGTTTCATACAATTAGATCTATAACCTTGTGCCATTAACAATCTGTAAACAACTGAGAATCAACCTCTAAATGGTGAGAATTCAGTGCAATTCTCACTGATTAAGTACAACTCTTAATCAGATAACTTTCTCAGAGATAAACTGTCTTGAATTGCCTCTGTTTTGAAAAGCAAGTGAATATTTTATTCATACTAAATATACAGGAACTGTTTTTACTCTCTCTGCTTATATGTCTGTTGCTTTTTGTATCCTATACATTAGGCTTTCCATTAAAACATTTCAATTTTATTTTCTAAAATGAACCAACCATAAATCCTGGCCCTAGTGGCTCACACCTGAAATCCTAGTTATTCAGAAGGCTGAAGATCATAGTTCAAAGCCAGCCTAGGCAGAAAAGTCTGTGAGACCCTAATTTCCAATTAACCAGCAAGAAACTGGAAGTGGATCAGTGGCTCAAGTTTTGAGCTCCAGTATTGAGCAAAAAAAACAAGACAAGTGAGAATGCAAGGCCCTGAATTCAAGGTACAGTAACAGGAAAAAATAAAATGTCACAACTTTAAGTTTTAATTATTTTATTTTGAAAAAAAAAGCACAAATTTTAGGACTTGGAATGTAGATCAGAGTGTACTAATCTGGTTCAATTCCTAGCACCCTGCAGGAAGTGGGTGGGAGGTGTATGTCACACGATAACACTCCCTGCTCCCTTTCCTCCCCTTCCTCCTCCTCCTCCTCCTCCCTTTTCTCTCTCCCCTCCCCCCATCCCCTCCTTACCCTGCTGGTCAGGCCAGACCTCCTGCAGACTCAGTCCAACTGGAGGCTGACAGCCAACAGAGTCTTTCAAAACAAAAATCTACAAACATAGAAAAATCAAATACACAAGGTATGAGACAATATTACTTAAAAGAATAATAATGCAGCAAACATTGATTGATATCCACAAACAGGTGAAGACATAAAGCATTACCAACAGCTTAAAAAAAAATCTACTCTTCCAGCACCAAAGTATAACATGGCTCTGCATAGTAAAGCTGAAGAGCATGCGCTACGGAGGCGCAGAGGAAAGCTCGTTTGCATAGTATCTTAGAGGTGACGCAATTTCAAATGTTCCAGTGACCGATCATTGATTTCTACTGATGTTTGATTTGTGATGACATTCTTTTTTGTTAACCAGTGTATTAATTCCTAGATGTATTTATGTCATTGTGTAGGTAATGTACAGAGGAGTTGTGGTTACATAAGTCATAAACAGTGCATTTCTTTTTGGACAATGCCATCCCTTCCCTTGCTCTCTCCCAGTTTTCCCCTCCCATCACACTTATCAATTCTTTCTTCATTTGGTGTTTT